>NC_132977.1:4425000-4470000 GCF_047496725.1 Anoplolepis gracilipes
ACTTTTTCTGCACACTTAGATATGGCGCGTCGATTAATAATGGGCCTGCTTACAGTGTTGCAGCGGTTTCGACGCTGGTCGTTTTATTCGTGCGATCGTTATTACTATGTTGCACAGCCACTGCCGGCGCAAAACCAGTTTTTGATCCTCGCTCTATGGTAAGTTATGGGTGCCCGGTTCGTCTACTACTTTGTGTCCGTAAATATAACGCGTGGATATTTTCGCGCGCCTAGAAATGCTCGACATTACCTACATCGTTTATACACTCAGAAACATGATATTTTCCGCATTATCAAATGTATAAATATCGATATATCAATATAATTATAATCGTAGCCTGTAATCTAATATGCAGGGATATTGACGGCGATATCCTCGATAATATCATAATACCGCAATACCTTGTCCTGCATGTCGACGAGGGAAATTCGGGATGCTATACAATCCATAAGTTCAAGGAACTTTAAAACTTTGCTCGAACTCTCCGATCCATAATCATCTTTCATACGATGGTTAAAAAGGCGATTCTTTTTTTTTTATGGATTAAAATAATCTTCTAAAGATCAAAGAAACTTGTCAAAGTTCTTCAAAATTTATTGATCATAAAAAAAACGAGAAGGGGTTTTTTTTTACGATAAAAAAATGTAATATGACAGCTAATAGAAAAAAATCAATTTTCTTCAAGAATCTCAATTATGCGGGTTGCCGAACTTCCCTTGTACTCTCTTTGCATCGACATGGTATCTTTAATAAGGTAAGTGTAGCATTAAGACTTTAATATCGCTATAATTTTGCTCCGATTATCTCCGATACCGCCGAGGGTCTATGCTTCAAAACATCGAGAAGTATCGGTGCTTTATCCAATTCAGGGAACGTTCTTTATTCGCATCTCCTTCTCACGTTCAGGTTCTTTTCACGATTTTCCGCGCGCGTTTTTCGATTCTTCGTACGTTTGTCGGTTCCTTCGCAACGAATCCCTTTTGTTCCCCGACAGGACGGCTTTCAAAGTAGAGATTGAATTCTGTACTGCTAACAAATGCGCTTCACCAGACTGTTGCCTGAAAAGAAAGGAGCTCAGAGACGTACAGAGAGCATATGGTGCCCTACAGCGGGCACAATGTAGTTAGACGGTCCCCCTTTCACATACAGTAAATTTTCTTCGAATTAAATTAAGCCGTAACACGCACTATGCCACTTCTAAGGCCCTCTTACTTAAATATAAAATAGAGAATATATTTTCTCTCATTCGTAATAAATTAAACTAACAATAAATTTATCATTTCATTAAATGTAAATTTTTTGATTTTTTGAGTGAATTGATGTTATTGCTTTGTTTAAAAAAAAAAAATAAAAGTTCTTATTATCTGTTTGAAAGCAGTGGAATAATATCGTTTGAACAATCTTGTTAAATTGACAATTTTGAATTTAGTTGCAATAAATAAATATTCGCAACTAGATTAACATCGAGATTATTTATTGACAGAATCCGCAACAAACGAGAAAGAAAAATCGAGTCACAAAGCTGCAGTAAAAGAAATATACCTACACATAAAAACAATTCAACACAGTTGCGAAAAATTTATATTACATTTTTTATTGAGTGAATAACCGGGAACAAATAACTTCGCCGCTCTTGCGACGCTCCCGTAGACTGACACTCGAAGGCATCTGCGTTCCGCCGTTTCCCCTCTATTCCCCCAGTCACTACATCTTTGGAGGGACCCACCTCCTTGCAACCTTGTAGTCGCCATGACGGCCACATCATGGTTTCATAATGGTTGCTGAAGTTATGCGAGATCAATAATTTTGAAATGACGCTTGTGGACAATGGAAACGATGACAGTTGATGATCGTTAACCTGTACGACATTTCATTGCTCGCAATTTCTCTGCTAAATTATTTTTAGATTTGTGGAAAAGAACACATTTATATGCAAAGCTTTACTTATATTTAATATTTGATAACATAATAGTATAGTCTGATATAGTCTGGATATAATGGATATAATCTGATTATTTTTTCCTATATTATTTTTTACTATACGAGCTTTCAATTCTACCATAATGCATGATTTGAAAAAAAAAAAAAATGTTGTCTAAATTATACCACTACAGATATAAAAATAAATTATTAAGAGAACAATATGAAGAAAGAAAATATACATTTTTTGAAAATATATATTTCATAAGTACACATATATATATATATATATATGTATAGAATAAAAAGATTTAACTGTATAATACAAACTGAATTTACTGTCGTACATGTATTATCATCATTCGAATCATATTATTTGAAAAGGAAAATATAGTTTTGTTTTAGACTAATTTATATAATATTAATAGAGCAATAACAGAGAATTTGAAAACATTTTAATTAATGATATTATATACGTATATTAACATCCATCATTTTTAACGACCATGATTGCAATGATAAAAAAAGGCCATTGAACTTAACAAATCTCGAGTGTTTCTTTTTTAAGAAAAAATAGAAAAAAAAAAAAAAAAAAAAAAAAAAACGTTATCTCTGTATCATGCACTAATTAAAATTAAAATGCAGCTCGTATATACAATTGTAATTTTTAAAACCCCTTAAAAAAGAGTTGTAATATATACATTTATAAAACTCGCAAATACTGCCACTCTGCGAGATTAAGCTTTAGTCGTTTTTAGTTTTGCTTCGTTTCCATTTCCTTTTTATTTTCCACCAAGCATTTTAATCGCGGTATGTTATTTCTCTCTGCCCCGCGGTGCTGACTTGTAAAATTTATAAAATGTCTCGCTAAAATATACTTTATTGGATCCATTAATTCAAATTATTAACTCAATAAAATATATTTACATGCTCTTTTTTCTCACACATACATATTATAGTTTTCTCAATAAAGTAGAATTAACTTGACGTTTTTCCGTGAAAACTCGATTGGAGCTCAACCATTCGTCACCCGTTTTTAATTTTCAATATTAACACGTCGGGCGCTATATCGCCACTGGTAGAACATTCGTCTCTTTCTGTGAGAGAGCTTGTACGTGCACTGGGACATATGCATTTTGCCTTCAGCGACGCGTGACCATTCGCGTGATACGATGTGATATTTATATGGCGCTATACAAGTTATATACGGATTTTATATCAATCAAACGCGTTTGTTCTTTCACGTTGCAACATCAATTATCCTTGAACAAGACAATTTCTTGTCATGATACAAATTTGTAAAGAATTCTTCTTTTATTATAAAAACGTAAAAAAATTTAAGAAACATGTTCCAACTGTATTAAATCCAATAATTCAAAAATCTCTTTTATATAAGTATCGAAAGTACGACGATATATCATTTAGTGTATCAATTTTTTTAACTACAAAATCCTTTACACATAAATTTCATACTGACAATGAGACATATAACGACTTTAAAGCGCAAGATTAAAAAAAAATTGCAATAAAATATAAAAAGCGCAATTGATGAAACAAGTATGAAGGTAAAATAATGTTTCAAAGTTCTCTGTTTTCGGTTCTTAAATTGTCTTGCTGAACAAGACCTTGCGTTATGTGTTTGAGTTCTGTAATTCACCCTTTCTCTTCTTCAAGCGGTTCAATTACGATTGTGCTCTGTGGGACGTGCATCGAAATGAGTTTCGCATCACACAAGCGAAAGCCATTACCGCAGTCTGAAATTTGCCCAATCTAAAAAGGAGGAGCAACAGGATAAAAAAAATAAAATAATCTCCCTTTGCTGCGTGCAAATATTTTTTTATATTTCTTCCTCAAAAGCACTTTGTTTAAATATTTAATCAATCTGAAATTTAAATTTACAAGAATAGTCATATATATGAATGCACTTATATGCCCTGTAGTGATTTAACGATTAATTTGATTAAAACGATCTCTGTATAAAAAAAAAAAAAAAAAAAATTCGGATATATGTCACTTTGTGAAACTTTGCAACGTTTTGAAGAGACAATTGAAATGCCAGTCACTTTTAAAAATTCATGAAGGAATTTCAAATATTCGGAATTTGTGAAGCTCGGAGGACAAACCCTTCTGACATCTTGATTATATACATATATTCATGTATTGTGTTTTTGATTTAATATATTTTGATATACATATTCATGTGTGCGTGGATATACGCTTGTACGTAGCTTAAATTAAACGAATATAAAAAATTTGCAGAATTCTGTTTCCTAGTAACAAGTTTAATAAAATAATATTATACTTATTGGTAGAACTATCCAGAGCGATTATAAAATTACAATAAGATTAAAGAACTAACTTTTTAATGAAAAATTATTTCTACAATTTCGAATCGAAATATCTTTTTCTCTACTTTTGATCTCAATTTACAATCTAATATCTACTTTCATACTTTAAGATCTTGGATCGTTGAAATTATTTAATTTATAGCTTTGTCGAAAGCTCCTGTTTTAAACCTTCAAATAGAAAATTATTCGTTTGATGTTTATTTGGGGCACTATAAAGTAAGAGTTCAATTCGTAGATAATTTAAATTCGTGAAAATCCTTTAAAATCCATAAATGTGAGAAAATGAGGTTGAAAATAGTAGCAAAATTTCAATTCGGGTTGTCTCATCTTTGAATATTTCACGGATGAGCTCATTCTCTCATCGACTTTACGTCATAGCTACGCATCGATTTCGAGCAACACGGTACATTTAATTTAAACGCTCTCAAACATTGGACAAAGTAGCTGTCTAGTTGAATCGTATCTGCACGGTGGAGCATCGAATAAAGTTCCGACATTGATCGTCCATCTCTCGTACGTTGCAAATCTAACTTTTGCGAATTCTGCTTACAAATTATGAAGGAAACTAACGCAAAGAGCATTGCCAACGAATTTGAGATGCTCGTAAATTTGGAACTTTTACCTTCGATTATTTAATATCTTTGGAAAACTGATGAAAGTTTCTCTGTAATCTGTTTTAATGAAATAAAGCCCCAGGATGGTTCGAAATAATGCTTACTTATATCTTTCAACAAGTTAAATGTAAACGTAAGGTTAAGTTATTTGTAAAAGGATGATTTGTGAATAATCCCGCTGCCACAAAGAAAAAGAGAACTTCCTTTCTTTTTACTTGAACCGCGGCGCGCTTACAATGAGTTTAAGGATCGCAACGCTTGGCTGCATCGAGAGATGTTCCTTTAACGTGAGGTTCGTTTTGAACTGTGAGAACGGATGAAAACTTGCTCCAAAGGTTTTACCCAATTGCAAGTTAATCGACACTCCTTATCCTGCTTAATAGTAAAAGTTAAATTATACTTTAGAAATATATTAAAATCTTCCCTTCTCTAATAAAACAACGCTTTCAGATTTCGTGTGACTAACGCTCGATGGTAAAAAGTGGATGTGTGGAGCCTTTATTTGTTACATAAACAGTATCACGCGCAAAATAAATGCACACAGCTGATCGATGAACATTCAGTGACAGACAGAAATATGCGACTAATTGATAATTTCGAAGCAATGACTATCAGCGCATTCCATGTATATTTTGCTTCTTCAAATCTCTGAAGAAGAATTATTTACATTATCTCACGAACAGTCGAATATAATCTCTCACTTCTTGAAATTCAATTGAAAAATCGCGAATTAACTCTCCACTGGAGAACGCCGATTAATTCATGCTTCACAAAAATGTTTATAAAATTCGTATGATATATTCCTAATAAATATTATATATATATATATATATATATATATATATATATATATATTGTATAAAAAATCAGTAATTTTTATTAGAAAAATATTTTCCTTTTTTCTTTAATTGTAATGTATGTATATAAAAAATATCGAACAAAATATATTTAAGACCATATATCTATAATTAGATTCCATTATAAAATTTTAATCTGTATAATACGTAGAAAGGAACTTTTGCTATGAATCAAAATTGACTCCGCCTCCGTCGTGCGCGTGGTTGTCACACCGTCCACTGTCCGAAAATCAAAGGAGGGGCGACACCGTACAATATCCTCCCGGTATCGATTACCACCAGTATATACATGCGAACGAAATGTCGCATTTCCCGCGCACTTTTCTCGTTAAAAACCATACGTGAAGTTCAGGAAGCCCGTAGGGAGCTGCTCGATTAGTACCTAGCTGGCGCGAAACAAGGAAACTCGTTTAACCGTCGCACCGATGTAACAACCCGTTTCGAAACAAGTTAGAAACGGTTTCGTACGCAGGTTTAGGCACACCGCGATAAATCAGCGTGCGCGACGTGAAGCTTGTTGAAAGCAACACGTATGCGTGTTTACGATAATCACGAGTGGAATTACAGTTCGGCCCATAATGATCGATGGCTTAGGGAATTAATTATTAATCTATTCCGGGGTCGCATGTGGCGAATTAGCCCCACGTGAGAGGTAATCGGGCGGAAAATGAGATGGCCGGGCTTTAACCCAACCACTTTACTCCTCATCTGTTCACCACAAGAATGGGACGTCCCGTTTTCTCTTTTCGAAGTAACAAGAATAATTCTTTTCTTAACATCGTATTTTTTTTTTTTTTTTTTTTTTCGTTATTATAGATCGTTTAATTAAACGAGAATCCGCTGAGATGATTATTAATAATAATCATTTTCATAATGGCCATTCGTTAATTAGTCATTAAGAACGAGCATTTTGTGGCTCATGAAAAGTCTGTCGTGCCGTTAATTATTTCGGGTGTCGTAACAAAACGAAAACTCATTATGTATGCCGGTTAATGTTTTCGGTAATAAGCGAGAAATTCTGCCTCAGAAGATTACCACCATTTGTAAACTTTTATGCATCAGAGGGCTCATTTTATATATGTATTTATTCCCGAAAAAATAAAAAGAAAAAAGTCACAGTTATAATCGGTTTTGCCAATTACTCAGGATTTAAGTGGAAACGCCAAGATTGTAAAATTACTTTTAATTTTTCAGAATTTCAACGATTGTTATTAGACATATTTTTTTTTTTCTTATTATAAATATCTTGCAGAAATTTTCAAAAGCTACCTATTTTTAAAGAAAATTACACATGTAATTACACAGTAGTAATTACAATAATAAATTTATTAATAAGAATTGCTTCGATTATTGAAATTATTGGGCTCTCATATTTATTGTGTAAGCTTAAGATTATCGATAAATTGAGAAATTTTATTATCGATAAATTGAGAACGCGAGAAAGAAAATGCATTTATTTAAAAAAAGTATCCGTAAAATATAGCAAAAACTTCTACGTACATGTAAATACACATGTAATTAAAAATAAATTGTATCAGAAATACACACACACACATAGATTATGCCATGAGGCATGTGAGCCGACATGCGAAGAGTAGAGACAACGTTTCGATAAAAAATTGCCTCTCTCGCGAGATATATTCCGGGGTCTATCCGACAATTCACGAAACATGCAGTAAACGAAAGCGCAACGATGCAATTTTTTAATTGATACATAGACGCGTTATATTTCCGAGCGCCATTAAAGCATGAGATTAATAGATGGAATATGCAGTGATAAAAAATAAGCTTGCGAAAGAAAAAAAGATAGATAGATAAAAAAAGAGGACCTTTGATCTGAGCACAAATCTTTTCTTGAATTCCAACGCAAAAAAGAAGATTTTCTTGGCATAAATCGATTGAACAATTATTTGATTCAAATCGAATTTGTTACAATTTTTGTTAGAATATTAAAAGAGGAATATATATAAAAAGGTCTGTCTTTCTCTACATGTTTGTAATATTACTGAATAATATCTCAATAATTATTTTCAGTCAAAATTTTTCTTTCAATCTTAATTTTAAATCTAACATTTACTTTGATATTTAAACACACAATTAAATCACTTTTTATCTACAATTTTGCTGAAAATCCCTCTTTTAAATTTCCAAATAGAAAACTTCGTTTACTATCTATTTGAAATACAAATTAGCAAGCAAACTCCTATGTAAATTATTGAAATCTTCTAAAATCCATAAACGTGAGAAAATTGAGGTGAAAGTGTAAGAAAAATGAAGAGTTACTTAAATTTCATATATTAAATTTAAAAAAGCACTAAAGAGAAAAACTAAATGACTTTTATAAAGTCTTTTTTATTTGTATAATATGTTTTAATTATTTTTTTTATTATCAAAAATAACAGTAAACCATTTATGATAAAGATTTTCAAGTTCTACTTTGTAGCTGAGTAGGTAATAAACAAAGAGCTTTCCACTAAGAAATTTAAAGGCGAAGCTTTGGACTCTAAATTAAATAATTTCAAAAGAAAGAATAATTTGAGACTAAAGTATCAAAATAAATGTTAGAAAATGGAAATTAAAAAAATTTCGACTCGGATTGCGTATTGCAAACTTGCGACTAATGTCATTGTATTGCTTACTAATTACTAATTGCCGATTGCTTGTAATATACATATTATAAAAGGAAAATGATCAAGAGACAATTTTTTTTTAAATTTCGTCGACTATGTTTTTAATAAAATTCTGTACAAATTCTTTGATTTTTCAAGATATAAAAGAAATTTTCCGAAAGTCTTCCTGATTTTTCTACGGAATAGATACTTTGTCTTATTGTTAGTCTATTGTCATTCTTTCCTGACTTATATACGTTTGACTATTCCATCTGAGAAATCGAAACCGTGCATATACCTATGTATAACTCCACAATATCGGAAATAAAGTATTGATGAAAAAAAAAATTTTTTTAAATCCATATTTCATTCGATATGGAGAAAATATTGACAACCTAACTAATATATCGGCACTTTTATTCTTTCCAATTTAAAAACATCGTCGATATTAAAAGCATTAACGCTGTTAAAGTCGCGTGATAATTATAGTCGTTAAATTTGTTTTTATCGATCTTGTCGCAATGCAATGCAACGTGTGCTAAAATTTTTATTCGACCGAATAAAAATACATACACCCCGACGCGAAGTAAAATCACCGGGACAACCCGCGATTCTGTACCCGTACGTCGATGAAAAAAAAAGCACTAGTTCGTGTATAAACGTTCGCATACAAAGGGCAGGAACCGGCCCGATAGAGTCGGAGATGGAGTTACGGTATTTCGATAAGAATGTCGCATCGAGAGCATTTTACTTTTGACACGAGGAGTGTTCCTGACGTCGATACCTGACTCAGTATCCCTCATGCGTACAGTTGTTGTGCCACAAAAAGAATAACACGGTAGAAAATTCTCACGATTTTACAGATTTATTTGCAAAAAAAAAAAAAAAAAAAAATGCGGTATAAATGCGTGACTTAAAAATAAGAAAAGTTATTTAGCACACACACATACACAAAAATGTGAAATGCGAACAAACAATTAATTTTACGCGTCATACTTTTTTGTTGCGTACGAATCATAAATCCTAATCGTTTTTCAATCGTCATATTTTACGCGTTTACATATATATATATATATATATATATATATGCAGGAAAGTGCGGTCAATATTTTATTTTCCACTTCCGTTAAATGATCCTCTTTATTCTCGACACGTCGACAACGGGCGCTTATTGTTAGACGTGTCAATTAATAAATCGCCCTCGGCTGTAACCTATACGAAAGAGGGAGGGCGATGCCGCGACTTGGTGATGCCACGAAGTTGCAACCGCTCGGTCGCATCGTGATGAAAGCCGATGAGATCCGGTCGACGATCTTCAGTGTTGCTTTCATAACGGATCCGCGAATTGGATCCTCGAGTCGTACACTGGTATCATTCGAACTGGTCGATACTGAGTGTATCCGCAATCTTTTTAGCCGTCTTGCCTCAACCACAAAGTTGCAACAAAGTTTTCTCACTTCACTTCACTTCACGTTCAACGCCCACCGCAACGTACAGTTTGCTGCTTTCCTTCGCCTTATTTGCATAACTCTGAGTATGGCTGTAGAATACGTCATCAATCAAACAGTCGATTTAAATGTATAACTATCTCTAATATATTATCAAAAGTTGCAAACATGTTGGGCAACTATCGGTTAAGTTCTATCTCTATACTAGATTGTTTTTCGAAAAAATATGCCAACAGTATTAATTTTAAGATTGGAAACACTTTGCTGAGTTTCATGTGGTTATTAGCGCGAAGTATGTAAATAAAGTTGTTTTCGTGGAAGCGTGCAAGCGTGTCGGCCTTATTTTTTTTTCACGTAATTCATTCACGTATCCATTTTGTGATACTATACACGCAAGCAGATACGTTAGTCCTGATACTTTTTCTTCTAACACAATATGCTTCCAAAAGTCAAACTTTTGGAGTTATTTATAAGCGTCTATTTCAAGTATCCAGACGACATATATATTTAATGTACTTTCTCATAAATGTTTCCAAATGCAAATTTTTCCATATTACCGTAAAGACATTTATAAACTTCTCGAATACTTCAACGTCGCTATACAAATTGGTTTTTCTTTTAGTTTCTATTAAAAGTACAGAAGCGAAATAAAATTCCCCTCTTTTTTTTCCAGAATGCGAGAGCTACTTTCTCGCGAGAATTACAAACTTACATCTCCGAGAATTCTTTTTCTTCTTTCCTGGATCTTTCGCCAAGCGCCATGATGTAGCGCAAGATTAACAACATGTCAGATCCCATCTTGGGAGCCACTTTTCCCACAATATTCTTCAGAGATTACCGGCGGACTTCGCCGTCTCGTATAAAAGAAGTTGAAGTCACCGCGTTTCTCTAGCCAATTCGAATCGTCCTTTCTGAACGTTCCTCCAGTCTTGAGATCACTTTCTCTCTCTCTCTCTCTCTCTCTCTCTCTCTCTCTCTCTCTCTTCTCCGCCCCACGATTCCGTTATCCGCAAATGCAACATTAACGCGTCATGATGCTGATTTATCATAACGTATCTCGCTTAAGTATATATGCAAATTCAACTATTAAAAATGATGTCCTTTTCCACTCTAACTGATTACATAAATTTATGATTGCTTAAACTATGGTTTATTATGTAGATATATACATAAGCTTATCAACTCGCACATGAAACTGTTGCTGTTATACTTGCAAACTGCATGTACAAAACAAATTTTACAAAATGTAATAAAAAGCATAAGCGATTATGTATATATATATAATTTGAAACGAGGAAAAATTCGCACATATAATAAGCGGCGAGCCAAAATAAATACGTGTAACTGATACGAAAACAATTGAGCGGAATAACCGGGAACACCATTAGCACATAGATTGTCGCATTTACATATTCTACATGTACGAAAGTTCTATCCATGAGCAGTTCTAGGGGATGCAATAGAGAGCAACATACTTGTGCCCCTCGAGAGATCTCCCCGGGATCATGGAAGCGGGTTATAGACTTTAATAGTGTTCGAAAATTCCGTTTATCCTTTATAGACATCGGAATAAAAAAAAATATTCAAACTTATCCACAAACGTGTTACACGTGTTGCGTGTTTCGCATGTCGTTTGCTTGTTTATCGCTAAAATATTATTTTAAATTTCTGACTTTTTTTCAGAAAAAAATCACATTCTTTTTGGTTCCATTACTCAGTCACACGTTATAAATTTAGTAAACATAAGTACTTTTTATGTAGATAATCTTGATGTAAAAATATTTCTATATACATATTAAGAATAAATATTGTGACACTAATATAATAGCACGCGTGCGCGAGCAAAAAAATATGTTTTAAAAATAATTTATTAATTTTAAAAAATCGCACAAGTGTTATATAAATGTCTTAATATATGAACCAATCTGTACCATTTACATGGCTAGATATTCACGTATTGTCGATACAAATAATTTTCGAAAAATGAAATATATTTTTCAAGTACAGCAAGTCGATTATAGTTTAATATTAAAGAATTGCAATAAATTAAATAAATGTGCAATAATAAAAATTTAAGTTTAATTGATAATCTTTGATATTTTTAAGATATAATTGATTAAAAGAATCGTTATTTTTGTAAGGATTTATTTGATATTCTTTTTTTCGACATCATTCCAATATTCTTATTAGCAACATATCGCGTTGTTTTCAAGAATTTAAATTCCTTTCGTATTTTATCTAATCGATCAAAAAGTATATATTTACAGAAGCAAATAATTCAATTTTTCCCGAAAAAATTTTCGCTTTTGCTGTGTTAAAAGTGATCAAGACTCCAAGTCTCAAAGGGACTCTCAGGTAGTAAAAGGCGCATACCAGCAGTCTTCTGTTCATCGAATGTTGCAAGGGATGGCTGAATTCCCGTCGAAATAGTCAGAGTTTAGCCTTAACCGAGGAATAAACCGCTTATTCAAATACACATCTTATAGTAATCCTCAATTATTACACTTATTTTGATTTAATACTCCGTGCCAATTAGTAACATATAGTCAGGAAGAAAGAAAGAAAGAACTATATATTTATTACCTTGTAATTCTAAAGCATTTTAAAGCTTAATAACACCTACTAAAATCAAAGCAATTGCCTAGTAACGTAATCCAGAGTTTGTACAACATGATGCATTCAGTGGTTTACGCTTCAACTTTAGTATATGGGCGGTGCATAAAAGTTCTCTCAAATATTGCATTAGAACTTTATGTATTAAGACATTTGTGGAATATCTGGTGTAATAAGAGAAATACGCGTGCATCTACACATATTTATATAATTGCCTTATATAATTTCCCTTTAAAAAACGTATTATTTTTATTATTTTTATTATTATTATTATTGTTATATTATTATTAAAAAAATTTTATTATACGCGATTTAAATAAAATTTAGTATGCAAAAATTGATATTTAAACGTTTCCACCGATTTAAATAAAATTTAGTATGCAAAAATTGATATTTAAACGTTTCCACAAAGTTGCCAAACATTTGAGAAAAATATTTCTAATAATTTTTCGGTTTTTTAATCATTACTGATTCACTTGATTCACGGTAATAAATTCGAAAATATAGTTCTAAGATTCTCTCAAATTCAGAAGAATATTCGAGAAATCCCCTATGAACAATTTTTATGCAAATCTAGCGTTTTCAGATATCATATTCATCACTATCCGATTCGAATATTTTTATCTTGGATTCAGTGATCTAGAAATCCCTAAAGTAATTTTTCAGATAAATTCAATAACACTTTAGCATAAAATCATTTTTTTCATCACGAAAGAGATTAATTAATGATTTAAGTTAATCCAATAAAATTTATTTTAAAAAATGCGCGCATATATAAAGATATATTTAATTAAAATAAATTTAAACTCCCATGTGTGCACATTTATCTCACTTAATCTAAGTTCAATGAGCTTAATAATTAAACTTAATAAGCTTGCAATTAAGATTAGTATCATTCGTGATCGGATAAATTAAGATTATTACAAAGTTTGCAATTAGATTAATTAAAATTATACGACGTTCACCAAAAAATTCCCTGACAGTTCTTTTTTCTTTGGATGAAAATGAAAGAGGGAAAGACAGAGAAAAAGGGAAAGAATTCTATGTAAATTCGAATAATTATGGTCAGAATTACGGGAAATCTTATACTTGTTATAAAGAAAAGGATTATGCGCTAAAAGTATTCCACCGCAAATTTCAGTAGGAACATCTTCAGGCTTTATGAGTTTCAGACCGCAAATGTCTGATTAAGAGAAGTTTTTATGATGTAGGCCCATTGTTCACTACCGTGAATGCACGTGTTTTTATTACAGTTGGCATTTCCCGCGCGTCTGTCGTTAACCGCAACGATGGAGACACTCCAGGCGTTTAGAATGAAACAGCAGACGCCATTTTAAAAAACGAACCGCACGCGTAAAGAGGCAAAAATCCAATTTGCCGCCATCATTCCCTTGGTCTCATCGTGGTATTTCCTTCTCGGGTTACGTTAATTGCGCGGCCAGGCATATCGCGTGATAATGACCATTCCCCACCTAACCATCACTGTAACGATACATGTAAACGCACAAAATTGGAAGTCACATTATGATTTTCGACCAATTTTGACCAACCCTCTCTTGTTTTCGCATCTCAATAAAAAAAAATCGAATGTAAAATACGATTATTACATGTTATAAACAATATCTGTTTTAGCCTGCGAAATTGATGCTATAATTTCTTATTAAAAAATAATTAACTAATTGTAATTGTGTATT
This sequence comes from Anoplolepis gracilipes, assembly GCF_047496725.1. Taxonomy (NCBI): domain Eukaryota; kingdom Metazoa; phylum Arthropoda; class Insecta; order Hymenoptera; family Formicidae; genus Anoplolepis; species Anoplolepis gracilipes. The sequence continues at coordinate 4,439,104 of NC_132977.1, forward strand.
ATCGATAACACGTCATTACAAAGTCTTTTTAAAAAAACCCTTTTAATTTTTAAATATATATTTATATATCATATATAAGTAAATAATAAAATAAATATACACACACATGTAGATTATATTAATATAATAAATTTGTGTGTGTGTGTGTGTGTGTGTGTGTGTATAAAAACATAATATATTATAGAATTAGGAATTTTTATTAGGAATGTGTCAGAATTAACATTTTGATTATGAAGAGAAATGGTCTTCTTGATAAGATTTATGTCGCGAGAAAAGCAATAAATAAATTAACGAGAAAGATGTTAAGCTTCTTATAATTGAAGAATTATGTTTACACATTTCTAACACAGCGCACACACGCACACATACACACTTTGCAGGATCAAGTTTTATTAATGTACATGCGGCGCCACGATAATAACGTTTCTTTAGAGCGCAAATAACATCAAATTCTCGTGAAATCGTGATAGTAATTCCAATAGATATATAAATATGTAATTGCAGGCAAAAGTGCATGCACGCACGAACGCTCTGTGTTGCATTACCTCTTTAATATTTACTTCGTTTTAGCAAGTTTGTTGCCTCAAGCTTACTTTATACCACCTAACCACAGCGTTGTATATGTCAGACATAATGCGCATACTATTTCTTGTAAGCACAACTAAATTATGGCTGATAATATTTTAACGCTAAGAGTTATCTTGATACCGTCAGAGACTCAACATTCCATGGCAACCGTGCAACGCGTATTCTCTGTTTTCAAATCGGATTTCTCGTTCGCGTCCACCGATCTCGGAAAAAAACTTCAGGTATCCAGTTGCACAGATAGCGTTTCAGGTAAACGTAAAACATTGTCACGCAAAAAAAAAAAAAAAAAAAAAAAAAATAAAAAAATAAAAAAATAACAAAAGCGAAAAAGACACGAATGAAAATATTTATCCTAATTTATATTTTTCATTGGTTGTTTTTTTAATAAAAAGTTCAAAGAAAATAATATCTTTATGAAATTTGCGTGTGGCTCCTCCTTTGTAAGAATTTCTAAATGAAACGATATCAAATAAGAATTTTATTTGATACTAAAATTGAGGAACTTAAATGAATAAATAATTAAATTTCTAAAGATAAAGATTGATTTTTTTTGAGAGGTCAATCGTAATTCCGAATGTGCTCCGTATCTATTTAATCGTATGTATTTCGAGATGCATGAAATTAAAAATAAATCGTTACAAATAATCAATTTTAATGCTATTTTTATTAACCAGTTGGCTTTAAATTCAATAAAAACAAATTATTTTAATATATCTCTTATCTATACTATATATATATATATATAAAATTTTGTTATCATTTACACACCGCAGAGAGAAAGAGAGAGAGAGAGATCAGATGTACCACACGTCAATGCATCACGTTCAGATTAAAACGCGACCAAATAAAATGGCCGATCTTTTAAATATAGTATCGAAAGAGCGACAAAAAAATTATCTACCAATTGCAACGCGATTCGTACATCCAATCGACATTTTTACATCGTAGTAAGACGCGTGTTTCTCCTACGTTATGAAAGACATTTCCAAGAATTAAAACAGTCGGCACGATCCCGTCCACCCATTCATAACTCGACGCGATAACGATAACGAGGTGATAAGCCAGCTCGTGCCTCGGTTCTCGATTTTGTTCGTTATATCGTCGTTGAAAAAAAACTGAATGACTACAGCAAATGTAATTCCGATTCTCTTATTCCGATAGACATAAAAATTTTAAAGAGCAAGTAGAGATGCCAATGTGCGTTTGATAAAAAGAGTCGTATAAATAGAGTATGCGGTATCTCTATTAAAAAAATAAAAATTATCTTCTTCTATCGAAGAGTTTAATTAAAGTGTTCTTTTTCATATACAAAATATATATTAATAATCCTATTTGAAATACCGATTCTTAATACTTCAAAGACGAAGTGGTGCATAAAAGATGGAAAAATTTAACACTTCAGTCTCTGATTTATTAATAATGATGCATTCTTGCTTAAACGTTTATATAAAAATAACTTTATACTGTTTTATATACCATTTTATACATACATTTTATGTATACATAAAGAATATTATAATTTCAAAAATTTGCAACGTATCACAGAAAATATCTCGAAAAGGAAAATATATCTTTGGAAAAACCGTCTGCTGCTCATTCTATGCATATTATATAAGTTGTATCTTGAGAGATTACACAAAGTTTCTCATAAAATCTTCTTCATTCCAACATCTTTTGCAAGCATTTCAGTCGGAAAATATTTAATATATACATATGTGTATGTATAATCTAACATTAAGTTGAATATGCAAGCGAGCGTACTAATGTTAATAAATTATTGAGAGTCTACATCATCTTTTTACACAGTGAAAGGCGCACTGTAGGTTCTATGGGTCGACTTCAACGTATTGCAAATTGGAAATGTTCGAGAAATACTCATTTAAAACTTACACGCTACGACGTACTTCTTTTACGTCGGCTAACCTTTCGGTGTCGTGCAGGTGCTTTTCATCAGTCATACATATATATATATATACAGACACAGACATACACACACACACTCACTCAATGACACGTATTTTCATTCAGCATAATACTGTGTCAACATGAATCTGTGCACATTTAGCAGTTAATCTCGTATTCGTAACGCGATATATTTTCTTCGATTTTGCAAGTTGCACAAAAAAGCAAATGTTTAATAAGTAAGATAAATAAAAAAAAATCGTAAATTCAAGTATTCCTAATCGTTTGAAATCTCTTTGAAAAAGCATGCAAAATTTATTGCATGCTTTATCACAGTTTAGAAAGTTAAATATTCATAATACAATCATCATCACTTTGAAATGATGTATCTTGCAGGATGAAATTCTGAATGATTTGTATTTTAAACTGCATAAAACATCCTTTTAATTACTTTTCTACTTGTTACATTTAATGTGAAATATTATACTGAAGAAAATGATGATAGTCGAAACTTAAATGTTCAACTCAAATAACTTTTCGATTAATAAGAAAATCTGTTATTGTTATTCTCAACAAAGATTAGAAATTTTGTATTACAATTACAAACTGCTTAAAATTACTAATTAAGATATGTCAAAAAGACATCATCTCAAAATGAAAATGATCAACGACAGATTTGTAGTCATTTTATAAATATTTATCAAAGTTTGTGATAATAATCCTATATAAGAGATACAATACATAATCATTATTTTTCTAAATATAGAATGATTGGGAAACAAGTTGCTCTTCGATTTTAATATGATTGCGAACCAATCAGTGAAATCGAATTTTCGAAGATAAAATAACGAAGATAATCTAAGATAATCCTTATGTAGTTTGTAATCGTATTATCAGCAGCTCATCATCACCTAGGAAAAACAATGTAGTAATTTAAGAGACTCCCCTTAAATTTCATTTCTATACTGTACACAAGTTTATCTCCGCGTGAGATAAGTGTTTTCATTGTAAAACTAAGCCAAAACATAAAATGTTGCAAAACATGTTGTTGTATTTTCGAAGATTATTATTATTAGAAATAGAGGGAAACTTTTTGTAAGATACATTTAAAGTTTTTACGAGTCAAGAGGCAGATATTGCTGCTAGATAAGTGGAGTACTTTAAAACTTTATTCTATGTTTTTCTTGTATGAATCCATTTCTTTGAAAATGGAATAATGTTTAGATAGCGACTGAAAAATTATCATAATCGACAGCGTTTCACATCACCAAGCTCATAAAACTATAATACAATAAATAAATAACAATATATAAAACTATAAGATAAATCGTAATTCTATCGATTATTGACAACGGCAGATAGTGTTGCAAATATTAAAAATATTTGAAATGTATTTCATGTGGTATCGATAAAAAAAAAAAATTTTTTCAAAATGCGTAAAACGTGCGGTAGCTTGGTTTCACGATCAATTGGGTCAACAACATTTTTAACAGCAATGGAATTTTCTGTGCGTAAAAATATTCAGTCATGGTTTATTGGATATCGCATTAATTTGTCGAGTTAATTCGCGAGTCAAACGCTTTTCCCGTCAAATCGGCTTTCTCCGTTTTCCATTGATCACCTCAAAATGTAGCCTGATATAGAGATGTACCTGATATAGAGGTATAGTAGTTTGGTTTACATTTCAGTTACGTATTATACGATACTCGATTGTACGTGAATGCCGGCAATTCACGTGTGATCAAACATTCTTTGATGCCGTCGGTAAATACGAGAAACAATCATCGCGCTGAATACGCAAGAAACAAGTACAATTATTACAAGTTTAGAGTTTGATAAATAAATAGTTCGCAATCGTAAAATCAGACTACTTTAAATTGCAGACGAGTAATTTCCAAGTCTCATTTAATAAAATCTCTTTCAGATATAAGGAAACAAGTTCAAAGGAATAAGTTGTATAAAAATTCGCTACTTATTTATTGCAGTAAATGATAAATAAGTATACTAAAAGTAATAAATTCTTCAATGTAATATTTTAGTACTTATGATAGTAAAATATCCAGACGTATTAAATAAAGCTATTATAAAATAAAATTATAAAATTATAAAATATCTTTGTGATAATGCAATAATTAAATTTTCACAAATATATTTTTAAGTAATTTATACCTTAAGAAAATTTTGTCCTATTTTGCATTATTAATTCCCATTTACATCCTATATATTAATATTGGACAATATCTCGAGAAAGAAAAAAAAAAAACGCTAAAATAAAAGAGATTCAAAAAACTTAATTCAATATCGGAAAAGAAAAAATTTAATTAACTATATCAGATTGTTTCTTTTCCGATAACGAATGAATTTTCTTTTAATCTCTTTTAGTTTAGCGGTTTTTTTTTCTTTCTCAAGATATTGTATAATATTAATGTATAAGATGTAAATAAGAATTTTGTAATGCAAAATTTATTGCAATAATTTATTTCGCGGTTTCGAAAAAATTTTCTTAAGGTATAAATTACTTAAAAATATATTTGTGAAAATTTAATTATTGCATTATCACAAAGATATTTTATAATTTTATACTTATATAATTTTGTAATTTTATTTTATAATTAGTTTTATTTAATATATCTGGATATTTTACTAACAATACTAAAATATTATATTAAGGAATTTTATTAGGTATACTTTTAGTATAGGTACTTATTTATCATTTACAAATAAATAGCGAATTTTTATACAACTTATTCCTGTAAACTTGTTTCTTTATATCTAAAAGAGATTTATTTATTTATTAATTAATTTCGTTGCGCTTCTCTCGATGTGAATATCGAAGCTCGAGAGGAAGACCAAACAGTTTGATTTTAATATTTCAATATATCACTTTTCATTGCAAAACATTGCGGCGGTATTCCTGCGTGTTTTATTCGAAGTATTATCGGCCGCATTTTATCGATAAAAATAATTAATTGTTCCGCATGCAAGGCAGATCAAATCAAAGAGATCAAACGTGAGCTGAAAATGTTACAAAAAGGCATCAGCGGTTAGCAATGCAATTGACTGCAAATAATTTAAGTGCAACGATCGCAATTATAATCTCGTGCAATTTTATATTTTGGTGGTAATTATAGGATGCATTCGCCAGCAGTTTGTAAATTATAAAATCGATACGTAGTATTTAAAGCGGCGTTAAATGTATCGGTTTATCAAAGCTCTCTCGTGTTATCTAGTATAATTATGAATATTAATTATTTTTCGTGTAAACATCTGAAATTGATTGGAGAATATTAACTTTCGCGGCGTTCTATATTTTATATTAATCAAAATATCTATCCATATTATCGATATTAAAGAAACATGTAATAGCGGTATTTGATTTAAAACATTGTTTATATTGTGTATCGCACAGGGTATCTCTAAAATATTTTCTAAGTCATCATAAACATTTTTCGCACGATTTTTCGTCTACGACAAAGTATTATGAGAATGCCTACGTAGTTTATATTAAAATTTTTCAAGCTAAATAATACTCTTACCTACTCAAAAGAAATTGTTAAAAATAATTTTTTCTGTGGACGTCTCGATATTTCGTAAAATCACTCAGTAATGATCCACATTTATCCTGATGTGCAGATTTATTAGTACACAACAGACTTATCGAATCATATAAATGTGCTGTTATCATTTATTTTTAATAGAAAAGAAATAATAAAACATATTCTGTTTATATTACAAATCTTGCTCAAAATTTCTTTGTAAAGACTAACTGTCGCAAATCAAAATGTTTACGATTGAAAAAGAAAAAAGAATTTTCAAATCTGTGATCGCGTGATTTGTCATCATTCTTGAGAAAAATAGAACATGCTAATTTTAAGGTCTATTAAAGCGTATCCTTATTACGTAATAACGATTTTCAATGTTATTTATACCATTCGAAAATAAAAGATAACAACTTTGACGTCATTGCGTGTATTTGACATTTATCCACGGCTAAAACTACACGTAGAAAGAGTTAATTAGAAAATTACATAAGTATTTCATGAAACAACTTTGTGTAGCACAAAAAGTGCTTATATAAAACTGAATAGCTTTAATGAATTCATCTAAAAAATTATTCTAAAAAATATCAACTTTTTTTTTATATTCTGATCTGTTAGAGTAAGATTTATTTTGTCGAGAATACATTAAACTCTATTTAAGAAATATCCTATAAAATGTTGTATCTTCTAAAGTTTATATTTATCTATATTTATTTATATTTGCGTATAATATTTGTTTATATTATGAAATCTTTATAGATTTACATTATATTGAAAACATTCTCGATAAACATTTCAAAATCACATATAATCTAAATGAAATATTTATCTCACCCAACGCGCACGACGTAAACTTTAACAGAAATTTAAATCGGTCAATTTCATTAGAATCATCGTCCTTTCGCGGAAGAGGAGCGCGACCGAGAGATCTTTATCCAGGACTCGAAATTTTACGTCAGCTTTATATTTGTCACCGTTATTTAAGCTGATATTATCAAAGGTAACGCACACCAAAAGCTCGGGATCACAAGAGAGTACTGATAGCAGCAAGGTATTTTAAAGCACATCTCTTTACTCACCAATCAAACTGCTTATATTTCCAAATAGATGCTTCTATCAATGACCGATAAATATATAGTTAACACAGAAAGAGAGAAAGAGAAAGAGAGACGGAGAAAAACAAGATTCTATTTACCACGACAACGGTGGTTCTGAAACGCGTGACGACACCGATGATACTCGATACACATACACATACACATACACATACACATACTTGCACCCGATTTCGCGCGTTTCCGGCGCGTGGCGATAGCGCGGATATTTACGAAGGCGCGCGCTTTCGATCCGTGACATCGATTCGACATTCGGGCGGCTTTCCATTGTTATTGTCGGTCGGCCGATATCGACGGGGCAAGGCAAAGGCGCCCTCGAAAGAACGTCAACAGTTGACTCAGAGAGAGATAGAGAGAAAGACCTCGATCTCGTCGCGAGAACTAACAATACAATGCCCGCGAGCGGCGTATGTTAAAGCCGACCATAATTAGCTACGTGTGACGTAAGAAGTTCGGCTCGATTAAAGAGGGCCAAAATTGCTTTCGATCGTCGTTCTCTCTCTATCTCTCTCTTTCTACGCGTAAACAACGAGCAGCAAGCAGAGAGAAGAAACGTTGCGTCACCCACATGCCACGTTACGCCGTACGTGATGCCATACACGCACTTTAGCAGTGCGTCGTAACTCACGCGGTAGTTCGAAAATTACCCGCGTCGTACATAATCGTTTTTATGTTCCTCGACGAGGGGTAAAAATATACCAGGTGCGTATGCGTGTTGTGTGTTGGGCCACGCCGCGCCGATTAATCGGCGCGCGCGCGCGAGAAATCGCGTTCAAGCAAAAGATGATTTTTCTTTCGCGCGGTTGTTCTACGAAACATTGTCTTGTAATAGTCTCGCGCATCTCTGTCTCTCACCAAGAGAGTACATAAAAACTTAACCCTTAACTAATATAGCGATCTTGCGGACCATCGCCGCTTTTGTTTCATCCTCTCTAGTCTTCTTATCCTTTATCTTGAAAACTGCACCTTCCATTTATCTTTTAACTTGAATGTTTTTTTCTTGACATTTTCTTTTTGTTATAAATAATTACAGATCGCATCAATGAATGGAGAAAAAGAAAGTAAATGTAAAATTTACAAATGTTTATATTGTAGAATTTTGTCAGAAAGTATAATAATTTAAAATAATCCTTCTCACAAGAGAAGTTCGCAAACATCAAAAATTATAACTCCTCGTATAAGCTCGTACTTGTCCTCATATATCTTTAAAATAAATTAACTTCATAAGTGTAAAGTTCATGTCAAAACTTATTCGTTTATGTCAAAACTAAAGAGTAATATAGATCCTTTTAGTGTTATCGTGTTATTATCTTACGAATTTCAAATTTACTTCAGTCTAATAAAATTTATGTTTTTCTAATTGTACATTAACCAACCCTTACTCCATATTGTGGATGGGTTATTTTTATCTATATTTTTTCTAATGTTCGTTTCTCAAAAACGAATAATCATAAAATAATATATTTTATTTTCAAATTTATTATTTTACTTAAAATGCTCAAAAAAGGCATGTAAATTTTTTTCAGATTTTTTTAAAACACTTTTATATATTAATAAACTTATGGAAAATACGCCGACTCTGTACGGTTAGAAGGTGTCAAAACAACAGTGCGCAGTAAGGATTAATATAAATATAACAAAATCTCTTCAAACTCATTTCCTTTTTATCATTCAAGTGTAATTTAAATAGTAATTTCAATTTGAAAAATCAAAAAACGAATGTGCAAACATCATTATTTCATTTTATTGTAAAATTCGAGGAGTCGGAAAGCGTATAACGATGGCTATTGGACCGCAACCGTTTGGATTCGCAACCGCAAATGTGATTTTTCCTAATGTGTGCGAGCCCATTTATGAGATAATCAATTGACATTTGGCGTTAATATCGGTAACGATAATATTTGAATAATCATTGGGCGAGAATGCAAATCGAATATTCGATTAATGAAGCACCGCGTTGGCGATTACCGTTATTACGACGAGGTAATTCGAGCGCGAAAGTAGGTGTCTCGCCGACAATGTTGGTGTCGCGTTTGGTTCGATAACGCAAGTTTATTGTAGCGCGCGCGCCCAAAGTCTCGAGTTGCGAACAATAAGACAGACATACTCGGCGACATACTGTATGTTATTGTAGAATGTGATTAAACTTGGATCGAGTTCAAATTACCGGACGATTCGTTTCATGGCGAATCTAATCGACAAATCAAGACTCGTTTCCCTGAAATTCAGTAAAAAAGGCATCGTTTTCTCTCTTATCTCTACTTAAAAATAGATAACGCATCGAGAATAACAAATAGCTTCATAAATAGAGTCACGTATCTTTTTTTAGGAAAAAGAATTTCGCTTCTGAATTGAATTCTTCTGCATTCATATGTGTATTTATGATTCTATGTCACGGTATATCTCAAAGTGCGGAAAGCTAATTCAATTTATTTTTATCGGCCACTCTTGCCTGCATAGTGAATGTTTCAATAAACTGCTACATAAAGAGCGAGCATATTTTTTTAAACGGATGTAAAATATTTATTTTACATGTTTCATATGTGTATGTCCTTTATATTTGATGTTTAACTTTTTCTTTGTATGAATGGGAGGGAAAGAGTTTTCAGACCGCAAAGAGTTGAAATACTGAAATTTTCTTTCAGCTCTTGTAATTTAAAAGTCTAATTATTTTATATTTTTTTAAGCACGTATATGTACTCTACGACATACGGTAAAACGAATTAAATTAACAGTGTTTTAATGTTTTAAATATACTATATTCAATATAGATGGTAAAAATGCAAAATTAAATTTAAATTATTTAATTTTTTTGCTGATAATTTTAATTTATATAATTTTATATACCGCGTTCACTGAAGAGCAGAATAAAGAAATTATAAAAATAACCGTTAAATTAGATACTAACATCCTCAAATAATAAATTTTACGAAATTTTAATTTTTTAATAAATTCATCAACCGAATTACGATTCAAATTATACAATAAAACTGATATTGTAAAAATGACAATGTTCATTTTAGAATAAAACTGATATTATATTGCGATAAATAACGTTTTTCCTGTGTCTTTTATTTTGGATGAAAACAATTGATTTATTTTTCATAAAAGTTTAGCCCGTTTAAAGTAATCGTTAAAATACGAATCATCCATTTGACAATATCAGATTAATCTTGAAAGGTGACGTCGTCTCGTCGCTTTATATTTAGAGACAGATTTATGAGAGGAAGATTTGCGAGCGGTGCGATCATTCGTCTCAATCAGCACACTATTTCTAGAGTCACGAAAACACTAAACGCCATAGACCGAAAATTGAAGCTTGGTGTAAAGAGAGTATACTTCCAGGAGAAATCACTGATTGACAACATATCCGATTGATTTCTGCCGTTGTAATTTAAATTAGCCAAAAATGCATTTTGACTTTTCAATATCAAATCTTTCACTCTGTGTGTATCATTTACGCAGGAGAATATAATTATAAAGAAAGCCACGATATTTCTATTCACGGCAAATTTTATTTTTCAATTAAATTAATTATTTTTTTACGACTGAATTTGTATATTAGTTTCTATTATTCTGCCATTACACTTTTTCCATTTTTTAAGATGTACATTTCAACGCCAAAATAACGAATAAAAATAATGAATAATGAATAAAAAATATTATTATATTGCATTACGAAACTGTTCTCTCGAAACAGTGAAGACAAAACTGTGAAATATTACGAGAGTTATTATGATATCACTTTTGAAATAGAATGAACGGTTCACAAAATGCTGAAATTGTGCCGAGACTTGAAAATGATCATTGCTGACCAAGTGCGTCGAAAACAAACGCGATGATAACAACTTTTCGTAAACAAGACGATACGGCTCGAGCGCTGATTTGTGTCGTGAGAATTAGAGCGATTAAAGTTAGACCCCCCCCCCCTTTCCTTTCTCACATCGCTAGAAAGATCGGGTCCCCTGCAGAATGTTTTCAAAGTAAAAAAACTCTCTATTATATTGACTGACTGGCAGCGGTAGTGCACATGTAAAATCAAGTGTTTTGCACAAATAAACACATGTAAACAGGAAATTTGCGAAATTACGACGAGATTACATGTGACTACGTATTTCACCCACTAGAGAAGGTTTCAATTTTTTTTCTTTTTCAGCTTATCTAAAAATAAAATATATCTTTAATTATAAATTGCGTAAAACTTCAATTAGACGATATTTATAGTTTATTCGAGAATATAATTCGAGATTAACCTTCCAGAGATAACATAATATCCAGTGAATAGCCATTGTTGTATAATATAATTTTTTCAAAAAAATGAAGATTATTCTTTTCGTATATATTATATTTTAATTAACTAACTTTATTGTAAAAATTTAAACATTTAAATGTTATTAATTCCACACGTCTGTAATTTATTACCTAAAATTGATAGATACATAATTAATAATCAGCAAATACTCACTCTAATTTGTACCTGTGTATAATATTTACTAATTAGGAGAGTTTAGAGATAGAGGAGATGCACCGTTATTATTTACTGTGAGAGATCATTGCAGAATACATACTACAATAAGATAAATAATTGATCAATAATTGAGCAAAATATTTGCGTATTAATATATAAATGTAAATATATATGTTAATTTTTATAAAATAATAATATATAATATTAATAAGCATCATTAAGAAATAAGATGTAATATCACATAAGAGATATATTTGTACGCGTAAATTATGCAAAGTATCATTTTTTAAGATCGAGAAAGATTTAACCGGTAATTAACGAACAAATAAGCGAGTATTATATTATTTAAACACTATTAAATTCTAATTTATCTTAAATTAATTGTAATCGAGTCTTATTAAATAATATATTGTTTTTTTTTTTTCATTTTTTTTTTGTTTATTATTATATGTATATATATATATATAATACATATAATTAAATAATATAAACAATAGATAAGATAATATAGATAATATGTCACGAATGCAATTGTAAATCGGATTTTTTTTTTCAAAAGTGCCTCGCAAAACCGAGTAAGTAAAATAATTCGAAAGATAAACGTATTTTCTGCCGACACAGTAGATGGATTTATCCTCGGTTTCGACTTAATCAAATTCTCGATATATTGGATGTATGTAGTAGAGCTCTGCGGTTTCTGGCGCGGTACCTTTATATCGATGAATCTGTTGTCATGACAACCCTATGACAACTAAAGCTGAAACGCGCCGATATAATTAGCTTAAATTCCCAAAATTCAGAGGCTCCTTTAAAATTTCAAATTATTCCAAAGCCGAACATTTTTGTAAATTTCTTGGCAAACACTCTTATTCTGTTATGTTTTTATTTTCTCAAAAGAGGTAAGAACGCATTTCCTCTTAATTAAAAAAAAAAAAAAAAAAAAAGATGATTAGTCGAAGGAGATTGTCGACACGACTAGCAATTTTACTCGACACGACTGGCAAGACAGCTGGTGCCTTTTGGCTAAAATCGGAGAGACGTCAGATTCTAGTTAGTTGCAACCGCAGAAACGACAAAAGAAACAGGCCGCTATTGCGGTGGAATTGAACGTGGTATATTGTATAGATACAGGCCAAGGCACAGCAGGATCGTAAATTATTCGCGATAACGGAGCGAAATGCAGCGTAAGGGCTCGTTCACATCAGATGCGCGGCCAAAGGAAGTCAAACCATGCGGCTAAAACGGATTCACAAGAGAGAATATCCTGCGTGAATTTATTACTGCGCAAAGTGTCCGAAATAGCTGCGACGCTTGCTTGCTTTCTACTGTACATATATCCAATCTTCCGCTGAATTGCGTTATGATACAAAGTTAAATGCATTAAATTATATACAAGATGACATTTCTAAGTACACTATTTTTCAAAAAAATAAAATTAAAAAAAATCTTATCGCAGTTTAAATGGTCAATTATCGTTGTTCGAATTGAAAATTCAAGCATTTTTTCACGAATTTTTTTGCTATCAGTATTATCGATACCATTATTTTCGCAACTGTTTTTATCGTTAATTTTACGTTATATTTTCATCTTTTGTCAGAATATGTTTTATATAAACATCTCGTCCAATTAATTCCGATACGTGCAGAATTTTACTGTGCATTCCTCGTCTGTCGCGGTAGTTTTCCGCTAGCGAATCTTTTTGAAATAACGACGCGTTATGAATCATGTTTGTTTATGCTCGTTCATGCGCGTTTTATACGCGTTTGCGCACATAACGCATTAAACTGATCTGCAATATTGCCTAATGTTTCACGCGATTATGTCTAGTTTAGACGAAGTGGCTATATTTTATTACGCCTGACTAAACAAAACCGGGAGAAAGCTAGACAATTTTTAAACAAACTCCAAAACCAATGTATTTTTATTATTAAAATTATTTTCTTAGTTATAAATATATCGTTAAAATAAGTTCTGATAAAAAAAAAAAATAGAATTATGCATGTGTTAATAATAGCGACATTTAATTTGAAATTTTCAAGCTTCAATAAAATGAGATGACAAATGGACTTGAAAAGTCCTACAGTCTTTAATCGTAAATACAAAAATAAAACAACTTTCAAAAATATCAGAGTTAAACAAAATTTTTTTAAATATATTTTCAAACACGAGCACGTTTATGAACGCACCCTTAACTTAAAATCCAATGAATCAACCAAGATCTTATTATCCTTGCTGTATTGTGGCCCGCAAATCGAACAATGATAAGACTAAAAAGTTAAATGTCAGCTAATTAATATCGTCGATATATTACTAAATTACTCTATTTATATTTTTTGAGAAGCATTTTTGTTATATGTATTTTTAATATTATGTCTATTTTTAACCATCTTTTTCTGCAGTCTATATCTTTTCTGCGGTTTATTTCTCTGAATCCGAACTAGCAATATATTTTTTTCTACTACACAACTACATTTTCCGGAATTATAATAGTAGAAAAATCAATTGTCGAAAAAAATGAAATAGAAATAAGGAAACACTAACAGACTGATAAAAAAAATAACTTCAACGTATAATTTATCAACATATTTTTTCTGTAAAAAAAAAAAAAAAAAAAAAAAAAAAGTCACTCTTCAAATAATGCTTTAAGAAATATTGAATGATTAATTGCCAATCACACTGTTCATCTTATTTCTACTTATCTATGCGCATATGTAAGCCGCAACAATAGCCGCGAATGGGTGCTTTCTCATTGTTGCTAATATTACGATCCAAGGCAAGTTGATGTAAGTACCGGTCTAGTCATTTTAAATTAACATTTTACAACACCAATAAATTAAAACGCGACACGCACTGAAAACTTTAATCAATTAATGCGGTAGATTTATTTCATGTTTTTTACACCGATGATATGATACATGAATTTGGGAAAACAATTAGAGAGACATTGTGCAATAATGTATTCTGAATAGGATAAACGTTAACGTCATATCACGTCGCGTGACACATAATCACGTCCCTGAAATGAAGGTTGCCATAACAACCCGTTGGGGTTGCAACGTTTTACCATATTCTAACAGAATCGCTACACATAGATGACACTTTCCAAAGTGCTAATAAATTCTCTTTCATTAAACCCTCATTAATCATCGCAGGTTGAAAGCAGCCTGAATCGTTTTATGAGAAAAAAAAAAAAAAAAAAAAAAATATAAGTAAAACAGTGGACATATATACATCAGTAAATTCAAGAAGACGCGCAAATAACTTTTTGTTATGTTTTATATATTACTTCTTATACATTTTTTCCCCAATTACCGCTTATATAATGCTCTCTTATTACGCGTGCAAGCATAATTATTGCCAGTTAAACAAATTTTTATCTTTAGAGCTAGTTATCGTGGGATTTGACAATTTCCTCGACTTATTGCGGCATTTCTTAACCTTCACGGTCTTTACTACAATTCTTTAGATTTATATGACAGGTGTGCTGTAAAAAGAAACTTCCTATTATTATTGTTTGGTTACGTCCCGCGGTGTAACGTCGCGGTTACAAGTCGATAACGTTTTCTCGATTGTCTAACGAAATATACATATGCACACACACACACACACGCACACACACACACACACACACACACAGAATCACAGAATGTCTCATTCTTATCTTGATTGCGCAACTTTTAGCAACGTCGTACGCGTCCCTTGTTTCTTGTTTCTCACGACACCCGTTTTTCGCGTTGCCGACTTCGCTTATTCCTCGTCACGCTTATTTCTACGAAACGGCCGAGCACTTTACATGCGCACAAACAGCGATACGATTTTACTTTTAGCGAATTTGCGAGCTTGTATTTTAGGCGATGCTCAATGTAAATCGTCCAAGTTTCTTCGTCATTCGTTTATTTAGAAGCTTTCCATTTAAATTCTCCTTTCAGTTTAAATTTCAACAATTTTATAATCAAGATAGATTCATCAGAAAAAAGCTTAAAAGCAACATGACAAGCCTTTCTTTTACAGTACGTTGAGATATCAGTGTCGAGAAAAAACTTCTGACGCGTTGTAAATATTAAGAAAAAAATATAGATTAAAAAAAGAAAATAATAAATAATACAATAAACCTGTAAAATTTTAAGAATGCAATTGCAACATTGCAAGTAATAATTGTCATCGTTATGTATGTGTGTATGTGGTTAAACACAATTATCATATATTAACTTTATCAGCTTTAATTTACATGAGAGTTTATAATCAATATTCATTTACTGCGCATAACGCATTCGCAAGGCATATCGGTGAAATCGCGGGCAAGTTGGAGCACGAAACCGGCAAATAGATTACACGACTGAACCGCAATCAGCGAATTTCTTCATAATTTGCTTACGTAGAATTGCGAGCACAGCCGCCGGTTAGTCACGGTACAGTCCCCGCTTTGTCACCAAGGTATTTTCGCATACGCATGACGCAATGGTTTGACACAATATGGCAATAGAGATTTGGGCATCGAAATTGCTTTTTCATTGGTTCTTAGGCGAAACGTGAACAGTATGAATTACGTGCGAGAATGTAATGGAATTTCGAGCGACAATTAAATATAATCTCTACAAGCCAATACACACTTCATTAAATTATATTTAAACTATATTTATTTACGTAGATTTATAAAGACGTATATCTAAGCAAAAACAATGAAAATAAATATTGAATGTTATTACGTATAGAGTTTATGATTAAATTTTTAGATAGAACTGTATGAATTTTTTTTTCTTTTTTTTTTTTTCCCCCATAACGAGAGACCGATTTCTATAAAGGGGGGATGGAAGGCACATACCCCGCGGTATTTTCCAATCGGAGGGATTCTACGGTAAATAACGAGTTTTTTTGTGCAAATAATAGATAACGCGGCCTTGCTGATGGAAGTTTTTCTCGTTTCGCGTCTACCGTTAAACGCGTTAATTTGTTTTCTTCGGCGAATACTTTGACTGTCGTTTGCGCGCAACGGAAGGTCGAAATCGCTGAGAAATTGAGAAATAATGGGAAGATTACAGTAATTTGGCGTAAACATCTCCGTCTAATGCGGAGACAAACAGGTAAACGTCAATGTCGCCGATATAATTCATACTTTTTACTTTATGAAGTATACTCTCAAGGTGATCATTACACGACCCTTTCGAAGGGAGATCGAATTATATACCATCGATTTTTCAGTTTTTTTTGTCCATTTGGATCTTCAATCCCTGTACTTCGTGTACACCGATATCCGCTTACGACGATATTATACGAGTCGTATATCAACAGATTTACAGTGCTCATTAGGTATTCGACAGACTGTCAAACCACGAGGCGATAATTTACTTATTCGATAGATCTTTCACAAAGATTAACGCGGTATCGATAGTTAGAAGCAACCGGGAATTAAGCAAAACTTTGTAAAATAATTCCCGGAATTCTCTACGAACATGTAACGAGACTTCATTTAGTGCCAGATCGAATTTTACCTCAACAGCATCTTACTTTGAAGCTCGCTAGAATCGGGATACCGCAAATCGCCCGCGGGCAATCAGTTAGCCATAATCGCAAATGGAGAGTTTTGAGAGCTCTGAAGAAATTTCCTTTCGCAACAGCTTCTACAAATTCCTTATTCGATAGTCAATTAACAGTTTCGACCGACTGTTCGTACCAAACCTAAATCGATCTCGTATCTCGAGAGTGTTAAAAGTTGTATTAAAAGTCACCGAACTATAAGCGACAGAAATTAATAATAAGCACGTTTTAAAATAAAACAAATATAAAACCATCAACATGTATATTTTGCGTAAAATCAAAGGAGAATTTTTTCTTTCTTTCTTTCCTTTTTTTTTTTTTTTTTTTTTTTTTAAGTTATGATACACAAAATACGATATTTTTTTTACGCGCAGGCGTTCGCAAAGTAAATTGTTTGCTTTTAAAACAGCGCGCGAGAATAGCACGGATGGCATGTTTGCATACAAAACGTGATCCTCCGGCATTCGCAACCGGTAATCGAATATTAGCCCCTCTCCACCCCCTCTCTCCAACTATTCTACCCGGATATTCTCATTAAAGACACGTCATGCATGAAGCGCGGTGAAGAAAGAAGTTGCGAATGAAGTCTCGTATAGTCGTAGAGAGGGAGCACACTTGATCCGTCTAGAACTCGAAGTGCGACCACATCACACGAAGTGTTGAACGAAGTGTTTCGTGACGTGTCCAATAAACTCTACGTAGCGAATAATAGCGTAAAGATTTGATTCGACGTTAACTTCCAAAACGTTAATCATCTTAATTAAATGTGATCAAATTTTTGGTCAAATAAAATGACGATATATTAATTTATCCGAAAAATTTAAAAATTATATAGAATGAAATTATGTATGTTAATTTATTAAAAAAAAAAAATTAATTATATAGATTGATATTGAAATAATCATATCTTTTTTTTCTTTCAACATTTTTGTCGAGATTTGCCGAATGGTCTCAGAAATATTCTCTGCGTTAACTCTCTAGCTCTCCTTCCTTTAACAAGTCAAGAGATAATCAAGACGCGCGTCTTCAAAGGGGGCGACGCGGCTCATTGAGTTTACAACAGTAAAAGGGCTGGCGGAAATGTTCGTGGATACTTACATAGTGGCCGTAGATACGGTGTCTTTTCTGTGGCTAAAAGTGGAACTGGCCGATGTCGATGGCGCGTCGATAATATAATCAACACTAGAGCACTGCCACTGCCTTGTCCCACATTACTTGCCATGCCGATAGCCCCGATAGATCACTACGCAAATGAAAGAAGAAAAAATAAAATGTTACAAAGCGATTCGTGCGGCCGATAGTATAATATAACATATTGTACTCTTCAATATGATAATTTATTTAGTCTTTTTTTAATCGTATTTTTCTTTTTCTGAACTTCTTTTTTGTATGTTGTAATAATTCTAAGGAATTTTTCCTTATCTAAAATATATCTTTCTACTATCTCTTTGCATGAATTTTGTTAAAATCTGTTTTTTCTATTACAAGTGATTATAATCTACAAAAAATAAAAAGATAGATAAAGGTAGAGAAAGATGTAAAGATACATTTAAAGAGTAAAAAGGATTTAAGAATAGTATTTTGACTATCTAGACATGCTGTCTCTAGGTATATGTATATATTCCCACAATAACTTCATTTAAAATTTAAAAAAGAGGTTAGGAAATATAGTTTATTAAATATTAAATAAAATAAAGCTGATATTTATAAAAGCTCGACGTATTTGAACATTTTTTGCAAACATTTTTTTAAAAAATATAAAAAAGAAAACAAAGTATTAAAAAATACTTGCAGACAAAATCTACAAAAATAAACACAATTTTCTGAATAAAAACTAAGAACGGTGCGTAGCATTTAATTTAGTTAATTGAATTACAAAGTCAAAGATTAAAACGTATGAACAAGCTTATTTTAAAATTCTTCAAGTCGTATCGTTAAAAGAATAATTAGCGGGATCCAAAATACACCTGTAAATATTATACTCTCGTTTATCATTACATCGTTGTGCGCATTTTGCGATTAGCTTTTGATGTTCGTCGCACTATTACTTCAGTGAATTGTAAAAAGAAATTTTCTCTACCATTCACTTTGCGTAACGTTAAGATTTAAAGCAATGTTGTTTACGAAAAGAGCGACTTGAATGTATGCGCAAAGAGAGAGAGAGAGAGAGAGAGAGAGAGAGAGAGAGAGAAAAGAGAGAGAAAGAATGATCCGTATTATTTTTCAATCTTTCCTTTCGCTAAGGCAATTATGAATGAAAGATGATACGTCGACATTGAACTACACGTGTGATGTGTACATACGTAAAGCATACGTGAGAAAACCTCTTTTGACAGCGAAATATGAAACAAATTTATAGAATTCGTTTTGTCAGATGTAATTGAATGTATAGAATGAAAATTTTCGAGTCCCCCTTCTAGAATTATCTCGTATGCTCAATCGGAATCATTTACGAAAGCAATACATGTATACGAAGACTGTAAACAGACAAAATCTTACGACAATAGATTAATAGCTACATCAATTGATTTACTCGATATCTTTTGATATTTATTTTGTTTTGCGAGATCTAATCGAGTATGGAATAGCTATTTTGTAGAATCATGCTGTTCTCAAGTCTCTCGCGTAGTTGATAGAAAGTAGGTCAGGCTATATCAGACGTATTTAAAGAACTGTCAAAGATCTTATCTCTTCTTATTTGCGACACAACGTCGTTTAAGTTTTCAAACTAAATCGATCGGCAAATTCTACGTTTCACACCCTAAATTTGACATTTCGTTGCAACGCCAAATTTCACAGAAAATTTTAATATATGCACTTTTTATAAATTATGAAAAATATGTCTTGCGATAAAAGATTCTTCCTGTTCATGTTATCAATTCAAGAAGAATTAATACTTCAAGATCGATCTACAAAATTGAAATTAATATTTCGAAAAATTTTATGTGTAAGTATTCTTCTTAATAACATATACACCTGCGTTTTTTAAACATTTATCAAAAGTCACGTGTCACTTTTCCGCATTTCGAAACGAATATGAATAAAATACGCAATTTCCTACTTGTTGTTAATCTTTCAATCCTCAATCGTTTAGCACGATTGAATCTAATTGAGAATGATTGATAGCATCTATGAAATATATGAGTATAAATTAAATATATACATATATATATATATTGCGTGTTGAATTTACAAATATACAGAAATACAAGTTGTTACATACATATCGATGTATAAATTTTATATGATGCAAATATGGTTTTCACGCGAGAAGACCTTGCATTTTGGAGCAAATTGCTGTTTAAACGAATTTCGTGCGAATTTTCATGCTCGGAGAAACCTGCAATCTATAATTACAAAGTGAATCTCATATAAACTAAATCAAATTTTATATGACGTAAATGATATTACGTAACTTATGCATTCCAACGTAATCATAAATAATCAGAATAGATGATAAAGCCTTAAATTAACTTAATTGACTTCCTTGAAAGTCAGTTGCAGCTATTTGCTATTTTGAAACGCTTATATATTATGGATAAAAATGCACGTCATTAAAAAAAAAAAAAAAAACGTATAATTTAATGTAATTAATTGCATTAATCTCGTAAAAACAACTTTGCAAAAATAAATGTTACAAAATTACTCGCGTATATTGTCAATCGCATATAATTGTAATCAGATGATTAAATTCGAATAAAATTAGTTATTAAAAGTATTTATAATGTGTGTTAGGCAGTTGTTAGGTAAATAAATATTTATAGTAATTAAAGTAATTTTTTTAGAAATGTAATATTCTTCCTCACAGCATCTAGAATTTTAGAATCTAAAATTGTTAAAGAAAAAAGGTTCGAGTATCGTGTGCTTCCATTGTGTATGACGCACGTCGTTTATGTCAAATTTGTTGACAATTTTCTTCAGAAATTCGATAAGTAAATTTCTGATATACGAACAGATAAGAAAATTCTCGATACGGAAGATCCGATATATCCTTGAGTTAATTTCAAATAAAAAATATATAAATATATAAATTTTTTCCCAACAAAATAATTATAATGAAGTAATTGACCCGACATTAATCTACTACGTTATTGATCGAGATAACCGACTGTGTATTATAAGAACAAAGTTTCACGTGGAACGAGATTAAATAATTAAAACGCTTGTAATTCAGTATCTCGTACCATTTTAATTTAAGATCCCTTACCGGTTTGCTTCGTCAATCTTATTTTGTGCGGGAGAGAATGAGCTTCGTATCGCGAAGTTTGCGCGAAACAGAACAACGGATCATGCTTCTCCACGAAAGTTAAATCATAAAGACGACGACGAGGAATGAACGGCTAAGAGCGACCACGCACCCGTTTACTTCGTCCTATCTCCGAACAGGTTGTCGTCGTATGCGCACACACTTTCGCAATGGAATCCCAGTTATTTCAAAGGCACGCATACGCGCGCACGCATAGTCTGTTCCCGTTGCCCGAGATCGGCGTGCGTGCGTGCGTGCGTGCGTGAGTGCGTGCGTGCATGCGTGCGTGCGTGCGCATACTATATACTACCGGAAAGAAGTCGATGATAAAGTACACATTGATGAATGTGTGTGCTTCTTCACCTTTCCTAGATAGGTGTACTCTTAGAAGGAGCCCGCAACATGCTCGTACATCAAGTATTGAGACACGTCACAGATAAAGTGTTCGGATTTTCGAGAATTTTAATCTTACGGAATACTTTTTCTTCATCTAAGTGAGCTCGGATAATCGAGCTTGTAAAATAAAATATCAGTTTTAGCGAAATTGTTCACCATTTTTCAATAATTTTCGTGGAAATTCTTCGGAAAATTCACATGTTCGCGTAACATTGTTTTTAAAATTACATCCGATGTGTTGTAGAAGTGATATATCATAGTCATATATAAACTTTGCACTATAAAAGAATTATATTATAAGATTTAAAAAAAATGGATATTAGAAAATAAAATTTAACATTCAAGATGTATTGAAATTGTAATTGGGGGAAAAAAAAAAAAAAAAAAATTTAAATTTTTTACTATCACTTGAATTATTTACAATCGGTTGAAAAAGTTTTATAAATATAAACAAAGCATCATCGATTAAAATAATCGATGCTTTGTTTATATTTATAAAACTTTTTCAACCGATTGTAAATAATTCAAGTGATAGTAAAAAATTTGAATTTTTTTTTTTCAAATAGAAAATCTATATGAAAAACTTTTACAGAATAAAAATATTAAAAAAAAAAAAAAAAAAATTAATTAATTAAATTAAATAAAAAACTTCATTGCAAAAGTCTTTCCAATTTCTCGTATCACAGAATGCTTCGCGTTAGAATATGTATTAATGATCTGACCACGTAGATAAACAATTCTTATCTCACGCACGAGATGTAAACGAAACTCGGTGCTGAAAACGTTTATACGTTTGTACACGTATGTGAATATCCATATCGTTAGAATTTCACTTTGCGACGAGAGATACTTTCGCGACATCGTGACATTCGCTTCGGGCAAACTCAAACTTTGGGAAAATTCGCTCCGTTCCTAAAGTACCAACGCCGCTGGTACAAATGGATAGTAGTATCACTCGACGCTCGAATGCTCAAGAGCTATGGCAACGAGAATGTTTCGTGCCAACATAAGCATCTTTGAAAATTCGTCCCACCGTGTATAATAATATTGTTACGGAATTTTCGCTTCGACGTATATACGTTCTATCTTTGCAACAGAAAACGTGTTTCTACCTCGGTTCTCCCAAGTGCATCTACCCTTTCAAAAATTCATCTCGTTTGTAAGATATTATTACCCGCCAAACCAACTACAGTGTAGCGTCAAAACGGAAGCTACTAGAAATTTATAGTCATACTTTTTTTGCACCCACGTACAACTACGTTACTTTATATGAAAATATCAAATATCAATATATGATAATATTTGTAACAAAAGCTCGTTTAATTTAAGAAATTTGATATCGTTAAAAAAACAACCAAAACGGTTTTTCAGCATGAATTATCTCTGTAATATATATATATATATATATATATATATAAATATTATTAAATGTTATAGTAATAAAATTATTATGTGCGGTATTATTTACACATATCAGTTCTATATATCAATTGTATCTTTATATAATTTCGAGAGATGGAAATTTATATTCGTGTCACAAATGTTGTGAATACAATCAATCCACTCGCACGGTTTTCATTATTATGTACCGTCACGATTCTAATTTATTATAATTACGTGTTTGCAACATGTCAATAATATCATCCTAATACTTTATATCATGAATGTATGTACATATATATATATATATATATACACACACACACAATATTCTTGTCCCCAGAGAAATAAGTATAGATTAGGCTTTAAACAAAAAATAACTCTATTTTCAAATTTCAAAGATTTTAAATATTTTAAGTATTTCCTGATATATTTTTGCAAGGATAAATATTTCCTGTGATAATCGATTTTATTTGATAAAAAACAATTGAAATTTACAAAAATAGAATTCGAGATATATATACCGTGTCAAAAAACTGTTTAAAATAAATCGGTGTATTTTTTTTTATTTTACATAATCAACGTATACAACAATGTTTGATATACATATTACTGTCAGATATAAAATGTTCAAAGTATTTAAATACAGGGCATTGTATTACGAATATGCATTTTGCTGCGCTTCTATGTTTACGACAAAAGGCATTTCGTCGACTCAATTTAGAAGTTCTATTAATGGAGTAGTCTGTTAAAGACTACGTCGCGTCCAATGATAAATTCCGTATGTCTCACGTGACCTCATTTATGATGAGAAACTAACTAGTATATAATTTTTGACAACGATTTTCGAAACGTAATATTTTGTATTTTTACGCGACCGCTATATAACTTTCTGCAAAATTTTCCATGATATTTTCTACTTGGTACAACCGTACCGTGTATATACTATGTTGCAAATGTAAATATCGAATGAGAGAACTATTCAACTTTTGTTGATACAAGAAATACCACAAAAATATATTTTATTTGCTGTTTTTTTTATTTACACATGTAAATATATTTTCTTGTTTGCAAAATCGCTAAAATAAACCAAAATTGTGCACCAATGCATACATTAAATATTATGTACAGAGTCCTCCTAATTAATTAATTCAAAGCTTCTTTTATCGACCGGACGTATTATTAGCAAATTAGAAAGCGTCGTTTAATTAACTATAATTTCCTGAAGACTTTATATCCGTAGAGATCTTAGCGGAAACAATTACTTATACATTCTATGCCATTTATTTCAAATTGTAATTCTCCAAATTAAAAAGAAACCGGTGACTTCTACACAAATGTGTATATCAGTTATTTTAAATATATAATGTCGTTTACAGTTTTAGAATATCGATAAAAAAATATGTATTATCGCGGCAGGCGCGTATTAATTAGTTTAATTTATATAATAGTAAAACTGCTATTAAAGCAATGTACTACTAATAATTATCTATTTAAATAACAAATTTGCAATTTATATTTTATTATGCTAATATCCAAGAAAAATAATTAATCTTTCGCATTTGACGTACAACATAATATATGCCTTTTATCACTCGATATCTATCAATTAATTAATGTGCAACTTGATCCGCGAATTGACTATGATATAGAAGACGAATAGAATACGTAACAGCTGATTTAATTCGCCATTCGCACATAAGAATATTTAACTAAGCAACACTTGCGGAATTTGCTCTCCGAAAAGTACTCTCAATTGTGGAAACATACGGTAAACACGTAATTTTATAGCCAACCTCCCGTGGGATTTTCGTGTTTTGCCTTTAAATTACATTTGATGAGAAAACAATCCGGAACTTTCCCTCTCTAGTGTCTAGTCTTGTCGTGTTTTTGTTATAGATGTTAAATCAAAGTGAGAACTGTATTTCATATCGTTTGGTCAATAGTTCAAGAGACGAGAAGGAAGAGGCAAAGGCAAACTGTCATTTGCCTACTGATCGTAAAATCTAAGAGAAACAAGTTTCGATTATTTTCTTTTGGAAACAATTATAATACTGCCAATGAGATTATTCTCGAATAAACAACATGAATCTGATTTATCGTAACTCTGATTCGCTACGTAAACAATGCGATTAAGGCCATACATTCATATAAGCTGCGCGTCCTTTAGAATTAACTAAATATAAACTATTGTTTTCTTTTTTATTAATATTTTTTTAAATCGTCCCGTGTGTATAATTAAATTTATATATTTATGAATTTTTAAATTTATGCCTATGTCTATGATATTTATGTCACATTTTTTCATACAATGTTTAAGTCGTATTCTTTTACATTTTCTACATGATGTTTACATAGACTTATCTTTCATATAATTAATGTGTATGTTATATGACAAATGAATAAATTGTTTTTTAGCTCCATGTGTCACACACATACAGAAACACGTGTCAGAAGATGTATATTTTTAAATAAATAATGTGACTAAAGGAAATAACAAGATAATAAGCAATGTCTAGCTGACAAGTAAATTTTCTCTCTTTCTCTTTGTATTCTCTTATTATATAATTTTTTAATTTTACATTAAGTGTTTTATTTGTCAATTTGTATACAATTTAAAGTTTTTAATTTTACGCATAAATATTCTATTTTCATCTTTTTTATATAGTTTCTGAATATTGACTAAAGATTTTATTAACACGAATATCTTTTACTAGAAAATTTTTTAATAATAATGCAATTCAATGAAATTTAAAAAAAAGTTTATATCTATATAAATAGTTTTTTAGAAAATGATATAGAATAGAGTTAATTCAAGATCCTGTATATAAATTAATATTACAATTTTGTATATATTAGAATTTTATGTGTGTGTGTACTTTTAAGTCTGTGGTAAATTTGTGTGAAAATTAAGAATGTAAATCAATAAAACTCGAGAAATTCTTAATTCTTAGAAATTCACTATTGACACATATAGTCGAATGTTCTGTGTATCGTATTTTACCACGATTGATTTAGAGAGAAAAAAAAATACACCGAAATAAATCGCGTTAACGAGAATTATAACGTGTTTGTACTTTAAACTTGTCATACATTATGCGAAATCTACGGGTTCGAAATTTTTTTACATCGTATGTCACATTTTTATCAAATTAAAATACCATCACACAGTCGCTATAAATATGCATAACGTGACAACACAGTCACGAATAGTGTTCGCATTGATATACTATTTAGTATTTAGCGAACTTTATAATATAAATGAAAGATTCGATTTCGACGAAAGAGGGCCGATGTCTCGCGCGACAATATTACAATCAAAATAAAGCAAAACATAACATTTCGCGTTATAAGATTTTTGATACTCACTTCACCTTTCCCTATCATGCCACCAAGAGCGAGATCCGTGTGTGTCCAATGACACCCGACGCTATCGTAGGCGCGCGACGCGCTTCTCCGCCGTAAACATAAAAACAACACAGGGCAACACACCTTCTCAGGGACGTATCGCACGTGGCATGGATTGGAACGCGTACGTTGGATATCAACAGAGGAAGGTCATCGTTGATGTCGCTACGAGAGAGACAGAGAGAGACAGAGAGAGAGAGAGAGAGTGAGAGAGAGACAGAGAGAAAGAGAGAGAGAGAGAGAGAGAGAGAGAGAGAGAGAGAGAGAGAGAGAGGGAGAGGGAGAGAATAGAACGATAAGCGGTAGATGCTCGGGAACACACGGAAAGTCACTCGGAAAGTCAAACGCGTACGGAGAAGATTGGCGTATAAATTTTAGCGACGCGACGCCGCGCGAAAAGCTCCCGTCGAGAATTAGTCGGCGAGAAAGGCGCACCGACAGAACGTACCGTCACGTGCAACGTGGGAGCCAACGAACGCGACGTCAACGAATGTGCGAAACGTTCCTAACCTACCAGCAAGAGAAAATCAAACGGTAACGATAATGACGACGACGATAACGGCCCGTCCTCTCCCCGTCTAGATCGTAGATACGTACTACGGACGCGGTCGCGTACTCGCCCGAAGCCGAAGACACGGCCACGCATCCGCCGATTCATGTCTACTGCTCGCATGCGAGATACCATGTACCATAGTACGACGCAACGAAAAGGGATAGAGTGGGATCGGTCGTGGCGACGAGGGAAGGGATGAGCGGGTGGGGGAAAGGGAATACGGCAGGCGCGAGGGTCGAAAGCGCGCGGAGGGGGGAGGGGGAGGGGGAGGGGCGTGGGGGGGAGGGGAGACGGGCGACGATGAGTGAGAAGCGTTGCGTGTTGCGTAGCAGAGGAACAAAAGCTCCGACGCGTCGCTCTGCGTCGTAAAAATATTTCCGTGTTTTTGGGAGAGCGCGTCGCAACTCCCTGGCCCTGGCCAAGTACACTGCGTATTATTACTATCGGAATAAGCGGCGTTTCTTCCCTTCCTCTCTCGCACCGCCTCCCTTCGCCTCTTTCCTCCCCGTGCTCTTTTTGTACACCGAAGAGAGCTGAGGAGCGCGTAAATGGCGGAAGATGCGACCGGGGCGGCGGTGGGCGACAGGAATGATGGAAACGCTAACCTTTGAACGATATTTCGCGTCTTCCCTTCGAGATTTCCGTTTTTCAACGAGCTTAAGTGATTTCAGACATTAAGATGTTTGCGATATGATACATCACCGTGCGCGCGTTTCTTACGATTCGCTCAAACGAAAAGTCAGGCAAAGTAATGAGATTTCAAATTGCATTGTGTCTCCCGCAATGTTCGTTTTAGAAGTATATATTTCCCCTCCCCCCTCCTTCTCCCTCCCCCCGAGTACAAAGAGTATTCAATATCAACGAGAGTTATCTACATAAATTTTCTCTCTGTATAAGATATGATTTTCTTTTCTTCGATATTAATTTAACTTTGTGCGAGAAATGCTATTAACTGTGTATAAGTAGATGCCAGTTAATCAACGAGATGAATGCTATCAGAAATATATTATTGACATCACGTAAAAAGAACATTACGAAACACGCGCTTCGAAAGATCGTAGAAAGATCTATGGCTATATGAATGGCTTTATTGCATGCGGAAGCACACAATTTTTCATGGTAGAGATCATTTTCGCACAATCACGTTCCTACAACTTGGAGTTAAATGTGACATGCCTTATTGCCATTAGCGCCTGTATAAAAAAAAAAAAAAAAAAAAAATAAAAAGAAGGAGAAAAACGGATCTTTTGCGTGTGTTTTATGTGTGTGTGTGTGTGTGTGTGTTTCCATTATTTACATTTATTTATACAAAACAAGCAAGAGCGTTCAAGCAATAAAGATGCAGCGACTTACAAGCGCGCTATTAAAGGCGCACCGATATTAATCTCGACGGCATTGTCAGAGTTCAACGATATCAATGCCTCGATCAAAACCGCGTATTCAAATCGCATTTTTTTTAGCGCTGCTCGCATTCAGCTTTTAGAGTGACTCCTTAATAAAGCGTAGTCGATGCGACTAATGAGAATGTAATTAAAAATCGAATTTTTATCAAGATGTTATCTCGCATATATCTCGTTTCTTGTATGCGTGTGTGTGTATGTGCGTGCGTGCAATATCTCTTAACTGTAAACTCATATTCTGCTATGAATCTCTAATGATTTCTATGAATGTGAATGCCACTATAATTCCGTATTGCGTAACGTTAGGTACGATTAGAGTCGGACAATTTCATTCAATGCAAAATGTACATTATATATCCGTCTTGTATCACCCCCCCCCTCTCTCTCTCTCTCTCAAAGTTGTAAATTGCTCCGTATAATGTATATACAATGTTTTTATCGTGCATGCCATTCTCGAGAGATAGTGGCTTCCTGAGACTTTTAATTTACTCTACATTTATCAGATCACGCTGAGTGAGAGGAATATGTATCGTCACTTATCATTTTAAATTACATGAGTCGTTTATTTTGACGATTGCGTAAGTACATACGTTCTCAAAAATCTTGCTGAAATTCACATCACAGTTGATCAATTAAAATAATATCGCATAAAATTATAGTTGCGCGTATATTATTTTTAAAATAAACACAGTCACTTTTAGCTTTACGACAAGTTGAATAATGCAGGATAAAGCTGTCAAAGATAAATTTTTATTTCTTTCTCAGCCGGAAGGAGAGAGAAAATCGAGGAAAATAATCTAGATAGCCGTGACTTACAATACCAAACGATAGCCAAGACAATTATACATGCTTTTGATCTTTAACCTTCTCGTAATGCGACAAATAATTATTTGAAAGAGAGCAAAGTTGCATGTCAGTATAGGATATGCAAAATTATGCGTTGAAAGAGCATCGATTTATTCACCCATTATGCAGTTTTACTAATTTTACGATTATTAAAATGGAACACAAAAGCGGGAAAAAAATAGCAGACTGGCAAAATCGACTGCAAATATTCGTGTTTTTATCCGTGAATTTTGACGCTAAACACGTGACGACAGCAACATGCTGAGCTTTCAGGACAATTCTCAATTTGAACAGGACATTCTCTCTGCCGTTCCAATCAATGTGCTATTGTAAACGGTGTATCGCTAGAAGCACGTAGAAACATGCCATTTTAAATCTTTCAAGCTTTGATTTATATTGTCACAGCAAACACAGAAAGAAAGAGAGAGAGAACAAAAGTTTTATTACAAAAAATCAATTATTTAATTATTTAAAAAAAATAGAAAATGATAAAAATATCCTAGCAAAATGCGAAAAGAAGTATTTCGTAATTAAAAGTATAAGTTTCTGATTCTGGTGACACGTATATGAACAAGGAACACAATTTTTCATATTGGACACACAGAATCAGAATTCAGAAATTGAATAGTACTCTTATAAATTTTACATTATCAGATAATGTTGAAGTATCGAGAGAGAAAATCGCGGTACTGAAGATTCGTGATCGCGATACGACAAGATCTATTTACACTATCCTGATTCCCGGTACTAATGTTTTACTAACTTGTGGATATCCTGATTCCAGATAATATCTACTGAATTATAACCTCTTGTGCATGCGTTATGATTTAAAATTAAAATTTAAAATATAAAAGTCAATCTTATTTAATTTATGATTTACTATTCACTTATGTCGTTCTCTTCTTTCGTTTCAACTGAAAAGTTCGAATACTTACGATCACTGTTAACTTAAAATTATCTAGTTTCGAGATAAGATGTCGCCTTTCTCCGTCAATCGTATCGAAAGAATGTCCCGAAAAAACGAATAATATAACGTTCAAGCAAAACAGGTTTGAATACTTTGAGAACAATTAAACTCAAATTTGTCAAAATATGTTAGAAAGTATAGGTTTTAAATTAATATAAATAATACATTAAATAATATTATATCTCGTTATTTTTAATTTTAAAGCAATAAGATTCTTTGTCCTAATTAATTAGTCAAACACTTACGAAGTATTTCATTGGTTAATTTAATAATCCAAGTACTCCCCCTAATAACCCAAGACGGAGTTTATGACGTCATTAATCGTTCTCAGGACGATCAAACTTGCTTCACTTGAAAAGGCTAATAGGTAATCGACGAGAGAAAGCGAGAGAGAAAGAAAAAGAGAGAGAGAGAAGAGAGAGAGAGAAGAGAGAGAGAGAAGGAGAGACGTAATCACGTGTCAGAAATTGACAGGTAACATAAGAAAAACTTGGATTCTTTTACATACAATTTAAATAATTAAATTTGTCTATACTTGATTAATTTATTCTCTT
>NC_132977.1:8025000-8080000 GCF_047496725.1 Anoplolepis gracilipes
AAAATTTTAAACATATATCCACAATAATATAATACAGATTGCGACAAGCTCTCTTTTTTACAATTATAAATTATTTATACATATATATTTTTTTAAAGAAAAATCGACAATGAGTCAATCAGAAAATTTATAATGAAAAAAAAAAATATAAAATGCTTTAAAAATATTCCACACATGTATATATGTTTATAGAAAAATTTATTTCAAGATTGAATGCTGTAATTTATACACTAAATAATTAACGATGAAACACTAAATTATTATATGTATACTAAACGAAAGAAATTAAACAGACAACAATGCTTTATTACAATATTAAAAAATAAAATTTGTTCCGTAAAAAAATAAATTTATATTGGAGGTGCACGATGAATCTAAACTCATATTGATAAATATTATCTCACACACATTAAATCATGTGTTTCAACTATAGTCGCTCTAATCACATGCGAGCGATTTTCCGGAAGAGGATCCTACAGGAAATATAAATCAGACACGATTGCTCTCGTTTTTGAACAAGAAAAAAAAAACAATCGTACGCTCTTTCGTGTGTGCCGTAGTTGACAATGTATGTATGTACTTACGATTTTAACGATGGCTGAACGTAACGTCGAAAGTGGAAACGATTCTGATGGGCGATCGATAACATCACGGATGGACGGCGAACGTTCACGTCGTTGCGACCGCGAGCCTATAATACCACGGAGACGATCGATCTCGATCCATCAATCTTCACGTTGCAAAACGATGCGTCCTAAAATCAAAGATTGCAGCGATTATATTTTCAGTTTGTTCGCACATCGGGATTTTTTTCAACAAACTCGAGATTATTTTAAATAAATTAATAATTTAAAAAAACTAATTTTTTTTCAATAATATATGAGCGATATTAAGATATTTCTGAAAAATACCAAAAGATAACTACTCTAAGAAATAATTAATCTTACATTAATTAAGACAATTAATCTAAATTGACAAAAACATGTAACGTTATTTATACTCGCAACTTTTGTTAAATCATTTAATGATCGTTACTATATATAATAATATTTAATTATATTTAATTTTCTAAAAGTAATATAAATTCATTATATTTAATTTTGTTTCTTTTTTTAAAGCTATGTAATAAAAAAATTTTGAAAATTTCTCATAATAATTTCTTAGCATATAACAAAAAATTATTTTAATATTTAATATTAAATAACATTAATTTAATATTAAATTTAATTTATTATTTATGAATTTTATCTGTTATATAATTTCAATATACTAGATGCTTTTCTCTTCTCAGAGATTAAAAAAAGAAAAGATAAATCATTATTTGCTATGTATTTTTAATTTTTTCAAATATGCATTATATGTAAAATTTTATTATTAAATATTATGATCACATTCTTTAATCTAATATTAATAATTATATTTTTAAATTTTTTGATCGATTTACGCAAATTTATATATGCAAATTTAAACATAAAATTTTAATATTTCTCAATTTCCTAAATAAAATTAAAATTTATCTATACTTCTGTTTTTCAATTACATCAATCATATTGTCGAAATAGCGCCTTCAATTTTCAAGTATTAGGATCCGTCGTCTCCGTTATCTACGCTATAATTACATGTATAAAATGTACCAACTTAAGATAGCTTTAGAAATTAAGATTAAAAGACTATATATATACATATATCATCTATCTGCAAGTAACACGTACAGTCGGGGATTAAAGAGAATTGATCAAATCGACACAAATAGTAGATCAGACATGCAATTTGTTATAAATAAAATCATCGACTATCAATATCAATTATTGTGCTTATAAATGAACTAAAAAGAGTAAACATTACATATATTTAAAAAATATTTCAATTTAAAAATCAGTTAGTTTTATTGAAATTTTTATACTTGAAAATTCCAATAATCCCAATAATATCTATATAATAATAATCCTCTATATAATAATCTATCTATTAAAATCCTAATAATCTATAGTTGTTTTCAAAAGATAAAGAATTTTATAAACGAATATATTAATATGTAATCTTTTCTTTATAATTTATAACATATTTCGCTGATTGATGCATGCGATATCGTCAATTGCATTACAATTGAAAATAGAAGAGAAGAGACAAAAGCTATTATCATTATAAAATCCCTCGATTTCAGAAGGATTCACTGATAATTTGTTGATTTTAATCCCTGACTGTTATCTACAAATTTAATCCCTGACATGTCGTATACAGAGACGACATGATTATAATGTTAACGGGCAATTTATCCACGCCCTTGTACGTAATTCGATGTAACAAAATAACTTCGTCACGATTAAAAGTGTATTACATACGAGTTTCCCCGAGAACCGTCGCTGATACAAAAATGCGACTTTTATTCGGAATTTACGAACGACAAGTATATATATCGTAGAGTTGTACGCGATGTTTCGCAATAAGAGTATGCTATTTATACCTCCGCATTAATCGATTGCTACTGTACCACGATTATCACTTAGACTCGATTAAATTATTAAGTGTACCGTCGTGTATTGTGGTGTAATAAATGTGATTAGTTGTACGAGAAATAAATGCAATGCGTAAGAATAATTATCGCGCATCCTGTATTCTTTCAACGACACGACTTTGTTAAACATCATTTTTACACGAATCATGAATATAATTTCGTAATGTAAAAACTTTATTCACTTAATGGGTATTTCACAAAAAAATTACACGCTCATTTTCAATTCATTCCTTTTACAAGATTACATTTTTCGCTATTTTCAATATAATTACATTTTTTTCGTTCGAAAAGTATACACAAATCACTAAAGCGAAGATAAATAAGGTAATTATATGCAAGCTTCATAACTCGCTGTTAATTTTACTAATTGTATAATTATATTATTGCGACACGTGTATACAAAAAAAAAAAAAAAAAACGCAGTGATCTCTATATTTGTGCCTGTAACTCCACCTGTTAGCATTCGACATGAGTTACTGTTTCTAACAGTAATGCAGAGAGGGCGTTAGTGCACGGTAAACATTTTCCGCGCGATGCAATTTATGCGATTCCAACTTGCTCTAACCGTCTCTTCTCCTTTTCCCTACTTTTTATTTGCACTCTCCAATACTTTTAAGCGCTAAATAATGACATGTACATACCTGACTGTAAAAACACGTCGATGCACTTTCGATGCGTCGCACGTTCGGCGGGAAAATGATTTGCGAAGGGATGATTTATTTTCGAGCACCTTCGGAATGCGCGGGAACGTTTCGATAACAGAATTACAGTAATTGATTTTGTCGCGTGTACGATATTCAAAATGTTACCACGCACTTACGAACCTTACATTCGCGATGATTTGTCGACCGCGAGATACTTTTAGACGATAAAAAAACGCGAAAAATACGGAGCGGAGTCGACGCACAACCGTGATCGTCGCGACGCGATTCACGTTTGACGCGAAGTTCGCGATTACTCGAAGAGCAATTGCGATTCTCGTCGAAACACGAATGACGTAACGAATCGATAGCAGTAATTATATTTTCTCCTAGAAATAAAATTTAGAATAAATTAATAAAAATATTAGAAATGATCGAGATAGCGCTGATTATTACGAGAAAAACATAATCAGCGCAGTTGATTACAGAAGGAAATATATATCTGAGTTAACGCTCACTTAATAGAAATAAAATATAACGCGAAATATGCGAGGACGAAATTTCGATCGATTATCTCGACAAGAGCGGATCATCGATACGTACGGAGAATTCGTAATAATAATTAATAATGATTACGTGCGATATTTAACATGTATTACGACGTACGTCTGACTTTACGAAAGATATTCGCGATATGTTTTCGAGCGCGGAATACACTTGAACGATTTAATTATCGCGAGATTTACGGCACAATAAAGACTGCGACTTGTCGCGACCACTGTTCACGACTGACCGCTCACCGTAGTTCAAAATTCCGAAGTCAGCCGAAAAGCGTTGTTTCAATTCCCGAAGTATCATCGACGTGGCGCGCGCGAATTAATTTATAGTTATTTTAATTCGAACTATTTTAATAGACCCTAAAAACATGATTAAAATGTTGAATCAATTATTACAATTTGTTCAATATGCAGAATTTTGCAATATTAGAAATAATATTAAAATAATAAAGTGCGCTGTCGATATAGTATTATAAAAAGATATTATAATAGTATTATAAATTATTAAAGATTAACTAAATTATAATGTTAATATTCGTCGCATAAATAATAAATATACAGATTTTAATAACTAAATTAACAAAAATACATAGTTTTTATTTTCATTAAAAGATTAAACAATGCAAGAATTCGATGTCATGCAGCAGAGTCTTTATTTATATACGAAAAAAAGTCATCCATAGAGATATGTTGCTGGCGTCATTTACATAATATTTCTTAGACGTATATTAATATGTTTTTTCAGATCTCATTTATCGCTCATTATATGAGATATATATAATATATATAAAAATGGTCGTTACACTATTGCGATAAATATCGTTGACTCTTTCGATTAAATTAGGAAGCAAGCACGTGGTTATGTACATATAATAGTTCTCGCAGTATTATAAAATTTCGTTTAACAAAAAGCGTAATTAGAGACGTCATCGTGCATCATCATGATCTTATATCTTCAACGAAAATTCTTAAAACAAACTAATGTTATTTTATATTTTTTTTCATATCTTTCCAGAGCAAAATTTGTTCTTCCTTTAATTTCGTATTAAAAAATATGAAGATTTTTTTTCCCTAATTTGCTAACGTCTCTATGTATACTTTACATGTTTGCTCATAGGCATACATCTGAGAAAATAAATACGGGGATCGATTCTTTAAAAAATATATATTACAATATTGCACTTAGGGTAAATGTACACGATAAAACGCGTATAAAATATACAATGAGTTCCTCTATCGAGGCACTAACGACAAGGAACACAGAAGTGTCACATAGTACATGCATGGTTGTTTGTGCACAGATTTTTAACGTTTGCATTTACATGATTTTATTTTATCATATGTCTTAGGCGTCGTCTTCACTTACATGGAGAAAATTTAAGTCTAAAATATCCATAGGTATATCCACAAGAATATTGTTTATCGCATTGATGTTTGTAGTACTAAGTCAGATGTACTCTTTTTCAAAAATAATTATATACATAATATATAATAAAAAAAAATATATATATATACATATAATTATTAAATAAATGTATATCATTACTATTCATATAAAACAATATCTTCTGAATTAAAGTATATCAAGTTTAATACAATTATTGCTCAAAAGAATCACATTTTTTAAATGCACCTGCTTCATATATCCTCTAAGCAAAAAAGTAGATATACCTACACATATTTTGAATGTAATCGATACATGAACAAGCATACACCACATGTGTGCACATAATTATACATACATATATTTTTGTTCGTCGCATCTATAATTACTATATGATTATTGAATCAATGTGATTATTAAGGCGGACAAATGAGATTCTCGTGTTTAACTTCAATCCTTTTATCCTTTAGATATAATTAAATGTCGCACTTGTTGTTCGCATTTCAAAATTTTATTATTCGCGACAAAAAGTTAGACAACTGTATTGGTTACTACTGGTTACATTAGCCATCAGCATAGCATTCAATAATGTAGTAGTAATTGGCGATCCATTTACACTTAGAGTATAAATGGAAACATTTCTTTTAAATGATCTTTTCGCTTATTACAACCATAATACAGTTGGCACATTATCAATTATCAATTATTTCACAAAAATATTACATTATGCTTAGACGGAAAGATATTCACAATACTATACAAATATTATGCTTCATATAGTTACTTAAATGATATAATCATGACTTGTTACTTAAAGATATGGATAATTATTACAATAAAAACAGCAATTTAAAAAATTGAAATTTCATATGTTAAAATTTTTTAATAAAATTCATATAATTTCTTTCATATCTTGTGACATAAAGTTTAAAAAATACATACATATAATATGTATATATTTAGATATTACATCTTTAAGTGTTTTAATGTTTAATACATATAAGAAAACTTAATACAAGAGAAAATAAGAAAGAAAAGCTCAATATAAAATATAATTTCATGTCATCACAAAAGTTAAAATTGATTAAATAAGAAATCTCAATTTATTTTACAATAAATGATAAATAATTGCCGCTCAAATTTTATCATTAGAATATATTAGTAATTTATTTTGATGGAAAAAAGTATGCAGCACACAAGTACACGCAATTATTTATCTGTAAATAAATATAATACCTATATGTATGTAGATGCGTTTAGAGTTTTAAAATAACATAATTCATTGTGTTCTAGGCTAACATCTTATTCATTTGTGCTTTTTATATACATCTATAAACTTATTAATTATGTATTGTTCATGATCGCTAAATATTAGTAATTTGGAATAATGGATGGAATGAGAGTATTGTCGATTAAAAACTAGATATATGTATATTTCACTTATGAATTCTCTCACGGTTCAACTCGAGATGTTTACATTTTAAGATTTATGAATCATGCCTCTTATATAAAACATATATCTTACTGAGAAGCACTCAGTTGCGCATTGATTACGCAAATTATCATGTAAATAAAAACGCACAGTTATAAACATATACTAACAAACGCAAAGTGTCACCACTTTAGATAATTCTGTCTCGTGTACTTAAATGAAAAAATTTAATTTGACAATTATCTCATATTATTTATATCTCAGCGACTAGTTCTCCACAGATGTGTGTGTGTGTTTCTAGTCTCGCCATTCTGCTATGTCTTGCCCATTATAAAAGAGATATATGTATTTGAATATATATAGTTTTTTTATATCAATATAAATGGTGATAGTCTATATTTCTGCATAACTTCCAAGCTTCCAAGCCATGCTATATGCAAAGTTATTGCAATGTACTTGTAACTGTCATCATCCTGAAATATGGATAGCAATCTTGAGACTGTGGTCGATCGATGATATCACATTTGTTCCAGATATTAAGAACTAAAGTCTTTTCATACATCCGTATTAAACAAGACGGTACATAACAAGCACATACAATAAGCTTATTGCAGTTAAATTGTATGAAAATACATTTTTGAGATTACTCTTTAAGAGAATACAGTTCGATAATTATATATAGCTCATATATTCTTAAACCTTGAATATATATCCTATCTTCGTTATGAAGGCCACTCAAAAGACGGGACATGATAGAATTTCGCTATTCGAAACTAAATATTACAATTGCCGTGTAGCAAGAAAACAGAGAGATCATATAAATATTATTTTAAAATATGTAAACTAGTAAAAAAAACCTCCGTTGTATGTTGTAAACATTTTATCACACACTTCATTGTAATAATCTCATACTTAGCACCCCTGACATCCATGACTGTAAAAAATGATGAAGCAAGATAATACAAGTAATATCCGTCGATTTACGCTGAAAAAAAATTTCAAAACTGTATCAAAAAATTAGCAATTAATCTTTCAGAAAGTAAAAGTATAGTTATATAAGCAGTACATTCTTAAGAATGTACGGCAAATGTAACATTTTAATAAATTGATAAAAGTTTTCATTAAAACATTTGTTAATTTATTTTGAATATTTTACTTATATAGGTTTGAATTAATTAGTTGTGCTTTTCACAAGCCAATATTGATCAAAATTTTAGTACGAAATATATTTGGTGTGGCACGCAATCTCGATTATTAGATATTTATTGTGATACATACTATCTCATGAATATTAGAATTTCATTCAAAATAACAGTTGAATATTTTGTGTAGCGAGAATCCTCTTTCAATTTCGACATATTTAATTCTATTCATATAAGTGAGATTACATATATTTATGAGAATAATACCTATGTCGTAGCAGAGTATATTGAATTATATTCTCGTACATTCGAGTATGTATTTCCCTTCAGTCTTGAAGAAATCGTTTCCAGAAGAAATTGAAAATAGATATATAAAGAATAGATTAATATGTCTTAAAACTGAAATGTAACAATACAGTAATGTTATCTATCAAAGTATGAAGCAAAATTATAAACGTTTAAATATATATCATAAATTATTTAAAATCATAATTTTCAATAATAATTTGTGACAAGAAAACAAGTGAAATATGTATAAAACTTTTAAATTAATAATAGTATTCTCTATTGAATTTCTAAATATCTCGGAAAATATTCACAAACTTAAAAACTTGTCACATTTTGATAAATATTAAACAAAAATACAAAGTATGTGAGTATATGTATAAATCTATCAATGGAGTATGCTCATGTATGTGGTCTACATTTCAGATCATTTTTCATAATTTCACTTATTATAAGAAACACGTCTATAACTAACTAAAACAATCAATTACATTATTTACACAGAAAATATCACTTCTATAACAAGTTTTTTTTATTTATATATATAATTTTCAGACATTTATAACACATGTATGTGTTATAGTTGTTTGAAAATTATTAGTGATTTTTTGTGCAAAAACTTCTATTAATATTGTATATTGTATTTTTGTCAATTATAAAAAAGACTTTAACATATCATTTTTTTAAATCTGAGCCGATATTTGTGTTTATATATTATATCTTTTTCAAATATTTAATATAAGTTTAATTTAATATAATAAGCTTTATATATACATACATATATAAAATTGTATATATATTATGTATAAATATATAAAACTCATTATATTAAATTAAATTTATATTAAATATTGGAAAAAAAAATATATACATAATTTTAATAAAAGTGTGTATTTTGAAATAACTATCTAAATCATAGTACTGTAATAAAAATATAAAATTTAAATATTATATAAAAATCCTAGATTTTCAATATTTTAAATAATAACGATATATGAAATGTTTTTGCATAAAAACTCAGATTTTCTTATCACAATAAGAAATATTGTAATTCAATTTTACTATACCTTTTGATACTACATAATTTATGCAGAAAATTGAATCAACATTTGTTGAAATGTTGTCGTCCCAACAGTAGTAGACATTTGACTAATACTGTTGAATAAAGATTCTGCTTGTAGATTCTCTGGCAATCTAGTAAGAAACTGTGCACCATGTACAAAGTCCATTTTCAATAACTCTTCCTGATACAAGTGCAATACTCCTAGCGCTGTTCTGAAGAGGAACTCATCTCCATCTCTGAGAAAGACATCCCAGACTCTACATGCAACATCAAGAGGCATTGCTTTGGCATATATAGTATATAACCAATCTAATAGATATAAGTCTGGACTTAATCCAGCTACAGTGAAATGGGAAAAGACTTTTGGCAGCTTATGCGCAAGAGCACTGGAATATACCTTGTAATAAGTGTTCATTCTTTTTTGGTCCAATGTAAAGGCGGCCCTGTGACAAGGATAATTTAGCAAATTCGCGAAGCAAGCAAAGGCGTCTGATGGTTCCATGTTTAATGATAGCACAGCACCAACAAAACTCATTCCTTGCACGTAGCCTACGTCCGGTCTATATACGGCATATGCTGCCAAAATACCCTGAAGGCTATTGGATAATGGTCCACCCTCTTGAAAGACACATAAGGTAGGAAAGGTACGAGATACATCTAATCTGATTGCAGCTAATGACTCATTGTTTGGACTCGACATTGCTCTGTCTAAGCAAAGATTATAGAGATGTGGCGTTATATTTAAATTATTCGAAATTGCTAATTTCCATACTCTACCACGTACACTCGGCGGTAAACCACGCCACCATAGCTCCCTCACTTTCTTTGTATTCTTAACACTTTCGAATTTAGGTAAGACATACACATTCCACGTATTAGAATCTTCGGCTAATCTTTCCTCTTCTTTCAGCTGTTGCTCTCGTTGTTGCTTACGCTCTTTCTCTTCGCGCAATTCTCTTTTCCTTGCTGCTTCTAAAATAGCATTGTATTGCTTACGATGTCGTTCTTCTTCCAGCACATTTTTAGCTGGTAAATTTGCTGGTCTTGGCTGTTGAATTAAAGCTGTACTACCGCCTACCTTGTCGATATTTCTTGACGGACTACTGGTAGGTGTCGACTGTTGAGAATCCCGATTTTTCCATGGAAACACATTTTTTGTAAAAAGTGAGTTTAAGCCCCAACGTTTACTTGCCTTGTCGTTTTTTTCCACATGTTGCTCGTCAGATCCCAGGAAGCTTCCTGACGGTGATATTTCGCTAAGGGAAGACACTGTGCTGCTACACGACCGTGGCAGGCTATTCCTTGGACTGCTATTCGCACTAACATTCTCAAGCTTTGTATATTTGTCAGTTTCAGGTTTGCAGGATCGTTCCTTACCATTACATGGAGATTCCAAGTACTGAGAAGTACAGTCGATTTGTGTATTGTTGGGAGTTTTAGTTTCCTCCACAGAATATAATTGCTTCGTGGAAGGATTGTAAGCCAAGGACATACTTTCCAGGGCATGATTCAGACTGGTTCCCGCTACTCCTACGGAAACTATGTTACCCGCGTCGTACCACTTGTTTTCTCTAATGTGCACGCATAGAGCCTTGGTCTTGGTTGCTGGTATGGGCGCCACATCGCATGCTAACGCCTCGTCGACGTTGACGCTGTCGCAACGCACCGAGTCCCCGTTTAAGGATACCAATTGCTGCTTGCCGACTTTCGGCGCGATGTTACTGGCGATGTAGCAACCAGACTCGCGTCCGGCGACCTTCACCACTTGGAAGCTGTTGGTGGCATTATTGTAGCGTGACTTTATGCTTTCTCCCGAGGACACCTGGAGACTCTGCGAGACAGGAATCGGCGCGTTGGTGCCATTCAAGCGTGAAGACGTTACGGGACTCTTCATGGCTGGTCGCAATCTCCTAACCTCTCGTCCAGGTCGCCTCTATTCGCGGTGGATGGCCGTTCGCGCGTCGAGTTCTTCGACGCGAGATTCACGAGTCGGTGCATGCTTCCTTATCGATTGTCAGAGGTCTGCTAAGGGCCAACATGGAAAACGACGGTCCGTTTCGACGGTCCAACGATACGTCGACCGCTACGCGTCCATAGACGATTCCCCAGCGACTCCTAAAGCGGAGGATAAGATCGGTCACTCGAATGTCACGCGCACGTCACATATCTGTCATATTCTCGGCGACCGTCAATCGTAATTCGAATTCTATATCCTCTAATATAGATAAGATACTCACTCGTCGATTGCGCCTAAAAATACAGCATCCGACATCCGATAATATATATATACATATATATATATATATATATATCGGATGCGAGGCCGGAGCCCGGAGCGAGAGGATCGAAATATATAGTCACAAACCGCAGGAAAAAAAATCACGCTCTTTGAAATTAATCGCGAGATCAAGGAGTCGCGGATGCATCACTGAAATCACTATTACACACTAAAGGCTGCTACGCATGAAATTATTCAAGGATAAAAACGTAACTGAAACGGTTCTATAGGAGGTAAAATAATTGCGACTTATATTCTACTAAATAACGGATTACATAATTCTAATATTTGTCGCAAAAGAAGCTAATGCTGTATGGAAAAGCATAATTTTTGCGTTGCGATACTGCCTTTACAACGCGACGACGCATTCTTGATTGAGACGTTGGCAGCACTGAAATAGGGAGGAGTGTCAAATTCAATATGAAAACGGATGTTTGAGAGGTATGAATGACGAGATGTTTGAATCTCTCACTCGTAATTTTTGACTGTAGAGAATTTTATCACGAGACTCATTTAATTCTACACCGTGTTGGAATATCAAAAATGTTGATCTACGATGTGTTGCACAAGGAAAAAGTGTATCATATTGTTGCCAGGGATCTTAGAAGCTTCGGCGTTAAGTATCGCTTCAAGAAGAGTATGCTTAAGAGCGAGAGACCCGAGGCATGCAAGAATATCTCTAAGAGAGTCTTCAAGACTGCCCTAATTTATCAGCCTTTGGATATTGTGAATCTGTCATCAGGTGCCATAGTTCATGTTCCTGTATTTGTGATTCAGGCCTCGACATTCCTAGAAAAATATATTACTCAGGAAGGCCTGTTTAGGAAAGCTGGATCTCAAGCGCGACAGAAGGAATTGATATCTCGTCTGGATAGTGGTGGCAGTTTAGGCGAGAAGAATTATGCGATTGATGTCGCTAATTGCTTAAAATCTTTCTTCCGTGACTTGCCAGAGCCATTGATTCCATATACGTACCATGACTTGTTTGTGCACTGCGCATTGCTCAAGAGTTATCGGGTACAGGCATTACTGTTAGCATGTACACTGTTACCGCCATATCACTTAAACACTCTAGCATTTTTCATGGAATTTTTAAAAAAAGTTTCCATGTATGAAAAGCAAAACAAGATGAGCATTGAAAATTTGGCAAAAGTTGTTGGACCAAATATTATGCCGTTGCAAGATACATCCATGTCAGCTGTACAAAACAGATTGCAAATGCATTTAACTATTATCAAGGTAATAAATGTTTTTAATAATATTGATAGATTTCATATATACAAGTAGATGTATATTATTAAAGAAGGAATTATTATATAGATTCTGATTGAAAATTCGGAAAATATTGGTATCTTACCACCCCATATCGCCCAAAGTATTTCTATTGAAACAAGCGGCAGTACAGATAATGGATTAGACTCCTTTGAACATGGAAATTCTAAAAAGAAGAAGCATCGTAGTGGAAGTCTTACAAGTAAGTCATTGTATATATGTACAAAACATTTCTACATATTGATAAACAGTAATCAGATTCATAATGCCAATTTAATAATTAACAAGGCTAAATAGGTAATGTTATCTCCTAGAAAGTAAAATAAAGCAAAAGAAAATTTAATAGAAGATACTAACAGAATTGATGAATTAATCTATACTTTTTTGTTGTTATAGCATGCGTATAATAAGAAATAATATATTATTGTTATATTTATTTTAAATATATAGTATGTATGCCTTTTACATTTTCCTATAGGAATGTTTAATGGTTTGAAGAAAATGGTTGGAAAAGGCACAGATGACACATGTAATATCAATCATTTACATCCTACTATAAATCCAGTACTATCAAATATGCCTCCAAATAAATTTACCAAAAAACGAAAAGTAGTTGAAAGAGAATATCCTCCAAATATAAAGAAAAAGTATGAAATAATTAATTTTTTTGCTATTATTTTTGTAAATATTTTTTTGTTTTCTTTTTCTCATATATGTATATTCATTATTTTATCTATATAATACATTTATGTATACATATTTTTTTTTAAATAATTTTAAATATATAAAAAAATTTAACACATGTCATATATGTTTTAGGAGAGTGACTG
Organism: Anoplolepis gracilipes; assembly: GCF_047496725.1. Taxonomy (NCBI): domain Eukaryota; kingdom Metazoa; phylum Arthropoda; class Insecta; order Hymenoptera; family Formicidae; genus Anoplolepis; species Anoplolepis gracilipes. The sequence goes on from NC_132977.1 coordinate 8,038,400, forward strand.
AAAAATTGGATAAATCCAAAAAAATAAGACTGAGTTTGGACAAATTTGTACCTAAGAATAAGCAAGTAAGTAAATGTACTATATATATATATATATATATACATATATATATATATATATGTATTTGACATATCAAAAGTTTATTTATATCAAATCTCAATTTAAATATCTCTTACAAATTTAGAGATCTGTAACCAATTATAAATAGTATTGTATAGCTCTTATATTAATAATTTTAATGAAATATTTTTAGAAAAGTGATGGTGACTTATCAGATTCACATATGAATAATTACAAGTCGTGTAGTGAAAGACGTTGGAGTTCAGTAAGCAATTCTTTTGATGTACATAAAATACGTAAATATAACAGTAAAATAACACATTTAAGATCAATAAAATATGACGAATTAAATAATTATTTTCAGCAAGAATACAATGATATATTTATTAATGCCACCGTAGACTTATCAGATGATGGTGGCGAGCAAAATTTGCTTATAAATGAAAATCGTTGTAAAAATGATGAACAACGGCATATGAATGGAAGCACAAATTCAATGAAGTTGAACGCTACGGATGAAAGTGATAATATTTGTTTGATGCCTGAGGAAAAAACTGATTCGGAAGAATTCAATATTATTTCCAATGCTGATACATCTTTATCAAGTGACCACTGTGAAGAAGATTATGTTAGAATCTCTAAGAGAGAATATGAAGAAATAAAAAATCGAGTTTCTGCAATCGAATCGCGTATTTCTCAAGAATTTGGATGTATATATAATGAAGAAAATAATATGACTACTCATTCAGTAAACAAAGTACAAACAGCATATGAGAAAACATTGGAAGAGGCTAGTATCGAGAATACTTTGACAAGCGATTATTTAGCAAAGAAATTGAGTAAGGAATTAAAAATTAGAAGATCAAGAGAACATAAAATAATAAGATCTCCCAGTGCAAGGAAAATTGGTTCATTAAGAAGACGTTCACAGGAGAAAGTCACAAGGTACGTTTTGGGTTATGCTTAATTTTTCTAATTTTTTTTTTAGTATTGTATAATGCAAATGATGATAGTAACTATATTATATTATAACTATATATATTTTAAACTCTTGTAATCATTTCTCTTTCTGTATGAAAAAAGTATATGACTGTATTAGGATAAAAGATTGAAATAGTATAAAGATAATTGATTAGAATAACATATAAAATAATTATTTGAATATTATGAATATAAAATAATTATTTTTATATCATGAATTATTTTTTTATTTACAGTAAACGTATTAGACGAACTGCATCATGGCATATTTCACCAGAATTTAATTTACAGCATCATACTCAACTCGACAAACAAGTAAATGTTTATTCCATCGAAAAACAATCAAATTTATTGTCTAATAAATACTTAGAGGAACAATCCTATTCTGCAGAAAGATATAACGGAATTATTTCCAATAATACGAGAGACGAGATAACATGTTTACATAATCAGATGAACGCATCGATTTCAGCAGAGCAATATAAAATTTCAAATAATGATTTGAATCTTTCTGGATTTAAAGATTTACATTTAACAAATAACTGTACAACCTCATATGTGCGCAGAGCATCATCTTTTCATGGAAAAGACTTTGTAGATAATTCATGTTATTTTGATAAAAAAATAGACGAGTTAAAAAAAACCAACAGTCATCAGAATATAGCCTTAAATAATGATTGTTTACAAAAAGATAATATTGTTTCCGAAGGGTCAAAAGAAATATCTTGGAAAGATGCAGATAAATATTTTCAATCAGTATCTCGAACAAACACACCTGCTCCACAAACTGGTAGAGCATCGGTCGCAAAGCTTCGAACGCAAAATGCTGGTATGGTACTAGCTAAAGCAAAATTGTTTGATGAATGCACAACGAAAACGGAACTTATTCCTGCCAACATATTAAACAAAAAACAATGTGATAATAATGTAAATAAATTTTCTCGGAATACAACTAAAGAAACGGATGTGAACACTGAACATTTTAAGCAATCGTGTAAAAGGACACAAGTTTCTCGAAAACAATCTCACAAGGATTTGAAAAATAAAGTACTATCTCCAAATGCGCCGATACAAATCAAGACACAAATAACGGATACATCAAGAACGAGTACAAAACCACTTCAAGAACGAATAGATAAGAACTACCGTTCTACACAAAAATACGAATTACAAAATCAAAAACTCTCGAATAAAGATCCAATTATGCATCAAACTTTTGTTAAAGATAAAGGAATTAACACTACAGGTAACATGGAAATTCGTCAAAAAGAAAATACTCCTACAAGAGCATTGCCATTAACAAAGATGTCTATCAATACAATGCTGGAAAATTCAAATTTGTCTCCATATAAGTCAGATGTTAACAAAACGCCTCATATTAAGCGACCTTTAACAGTAAAAACTCCAAAAAGTTCAAAATTGGTGCGAAGGCCTCCAGTTGATACACGTAGAACACCATTGAAAGCAACAGCACAATTAGGAACCCCAAAACGTCAAAGTCCTAAAAGTATCTTGAAAACAAAAACTCTCAGTATGCATACATAACAAACAGATGCACACTCTATAATCATAATATTGTATGTTGAGTTCATGTTATTCTCATATATACATATGTTTAAGAAATTATATAATTTTTTTATACATATATATTTTTATAAGTATATCTATTTTTGTGGTGTTCCTAGTATATAAAATACACTAATATTAATAGAATATATAGAAGTTAGTGAAAGAATAAAAATATAGAATAAAATTCATTAAAAATAAAACTAATAGTTTATGCATAAATGTTAAAAATCACAAAACAATTTTAAGTCAATAGCTATATAAACATGTAATGTATAAAGAGATGCTTTTGTGGATTTATTTTATATTTATTTTTATTCAAAGGTTCTGGAGAAACAAAGTGAAAATATTTAAAATATTTTTAGAGGCTAGTCACATTACATATCTGTCGTTCACATATGTCTTTATTACACGCGTAATCATTCACATGACAAATTCAAATCCATTGCAATATTTATATTATGTTGCTCATTAACATGTAATACAAATCATCATATAATTGACATTTGATTTGTGAATGTATCTATTATATATACCATAACAAATTAAAATCATTGTTTTATCTATATACATTTCTTTGCTATTTTTTCGCTAAAGAAAATCCCGCTCCTTTTTAAATGTTTACGATAGCGTTATTATATGATAGCATCTCTGATAATAAGAATCATCATCCACGTGGTTCAACGCAGTATGTATAATCATTGACGCATGACCAATCACGTGGCACCGCTTGGCCTTTGCTTACTGTCAAATGGTTGACATTTGTCTTATTCGAATATAATTAACGATGAGATAAGTGGTACAAAATCGTTGCGAGCTATTATATTACTATATGGTTTGCCTCGAGGTTTTTGTACGAAAGAAAAGAAAAAACGAAGATACCCGCGTCCTCCGAAACGAATTATTTGTGTACATACATACACGGGGTTAGGATAATCGAAGATTACTGCGATACGATATCAGCGCCACGTTTTATCATCGAAACTCGTGTTGGTTCCTGTACAGCTGTTGAGGTACGAAACGTCGTAAAATTCTCTGTGTGACAAGTGTCAGCTACACCTTTCTCTCTTTCGAATATATAAACGTGATTTTTTGCTGGCTAACGAGAGAGAAAGAGCATTTTCAGTGCGAAAATGAGGGAGGCTGGAATTATGCTGATAAGCACCGCGCTAACATGCGTTGTTATCGGCAATGCGTACTATCAAAGAAAACAATTCTATCCGACCGTTGTTCACATAACCAAATCCAATCCGAGCATGACCGTGAGTTTTTTTTTCGTAACGTGACGTTTCCAATAAGCCGTGCGACCGTCGTGCGTTTTTATTACCATTATATATATATATATATTGCTTTGTGCTCAGGTGATTTACGCGCAAGGATTCATACTCGCGTTCATGATAAACGCCTTTTTGCGAAAGATCTTTTTCGGCACCCTACGTGCTGCCGAGCTCGAGGTGAGTCGATTGAAGTTTCCTTCTTAATTTATCTCACCTGTCCACTGATTTTTCCACGTAACATTATTTATTCTTGCAGCATTTAGTGGAGAAAGTATGGTACGCAGTGACAGAAACGTGCTTGGCGTTTACAGTGTTCAGAGATGATTTCAGTCCTAAGTTTATAGCATTATTTACTCTTCTTTTGTTCTTAAAGTCATTTCACTGGCTTGCGGAAGACCGTGTCGATTATGTAAGTTAAATTTCCACATTGTCATACTTGAAGTATTCATGGTAATATAAAATTGGTATCAAATATATTTATATGATATGTGGCAAAGTTGCTTATAATTATCCAAACATTTGACTAATTTATGTCTTGTTATTTAGATGGAAAGAAGCCCAGTAATCACATGGTTGTTCCATCTCAGAATTGCTACTTTACTAGGCCTTTTATTTGGTATAAATTTAACAATGATCCATTATGCATATAATACAACAGCCACTAAAGGACCTTCTGTACAACTTGTATTTGGTTTTGAATATGCAATTTTGTTGACTGTTGTTTTTAATATCACTGTAAAATATGTATTACACACTATTGATCTGCAGAGTGAAAATCCATGGGATAACAAACCAGTGTTCTTGTTATACACAGAATTGATTATTGGCTTATTAAAGGTAATTTATCTAATATAAGAATTTTGTCAAAGTTTGTAATTTGATGTATATATATATATATATATATATATATCTTGTGTAAATTGAAACAATTGTTTCTCTTACAGGTTATCCTCTATGTTGCCTTTGTGACTTTGATGATAAAACTATTCACATTACCTCTATTTGCATTGCGTCCTATGTATTATACAATGCGTGACTTTAAAAAAGCTTTTCATGATATTGTAATGTCACGAAGGGCTATCAGGAATATGAATACCCTCTATCCAGATGCAACAATTGAAGAATTAGCTTCTGCTGACAATGTGTGCATAATATGCCGGTAAGAATATTGCAACAAATAAAATTGTCATCCTGTAATGTCTTTAATATGATCTTTAATGTATATGCGCATTAAATTGATACAGGGAAGAAATGGTTGCAGCTAGTAAAAAATTGCCATGTAATCACATCTTCCATACTGCTTGTCTACGTTCTTGGTTTCAACGTCAACAGACATGTCCAACATGCCGTTTGAATATTTTGCGACCTACGCCAAACAATGCGCCACCTAGACAACAAAATCCTCCCCAACCAGGACCACAGGCGCCTCCTCAACCTCCACAAGCACCTGGTGCCAACCCTCCTATTGGTATGATTTTGATATATTGTTTGTTAAAAACTCGAGTTTTATATATTTTATGTGTAAATAAATATATTCATTTTTAATCTAATTTTTACAATTTTTAATATGTAGGGCCACCGTTTCATTTCCCAGTATTTTGGGCTGGATTACCAGCTCCAGGAATGCCGCAACAACAACCACAACAACAACAACAACAGCAACAACAACAAACACCACAAAATAATGCTGGAAGTACGCCTCCGCCTCAGAATATACCACCTACCGGAAATATACCGCTCTTCCCGCCACTACTCCCTGCAATAGTGCCATTGCCACCTATTCCTGTACCACCACCAAATTTAACCGAACTAAGCGAAGAAGAGCTTAGAGCAATGGAAGGTAATTTGCGGCAAGCTGTTCAAGCTAGGATACAAACGTTGCAAAGAATTCAACTTTTACTGGATGCAGCCAATGCAATGATGAATCAATATCAAACAGTGGCTGTTACAGCTAAGTGAGTGTGTAATCTAAATTATACTGTAAAAATATAAACATTTATATATAAATAACGTGACTTGAAATTACAGCATTCCTGTGCATAACAGTTCTGCAAGTAATATCGATAGTACATCGGATACATCTGCGATGGCAAAATCAAGTACAAGTAGTACAGCGCATGTAAGCGCCGGGATCACTAGCGAAAATTCTCAGATTAAAGCGGAAAATACTTCTACTCCGAGTACATCGAAAGAAAATACTTCTTTTTCAAGTACACCAAAGGAAGATGTGTCAACATTTAACAAATCCACCGATATGCCAGATTCGTCTAGAACTGAGACGGAATCTTCGAACGAGCAAGAAATACTGCGCAGACGTAGATTACAAAAATTTTCAGCTCCGTCAGCAACGGAATAAATGAATATAAAATTGTGTGATAAAGATTATGTAACATAATAGTCTTTAACTTGGTTAATTATCGGCCTCAATTAATACAAACAATCAATAATTGAGGACTGTAACAACTAAAGTTTGGATTTTGTGATCGGTATGAGAGAGTTTGTTGAATGATATTTGAATCAATCAGTCGATCTGTTACAGGGCAGATAGAAATAATTATTAAAGAATTCTCCAACGATTGTTAAATCCAAGAGTTAGTAATAACTGAGACTGAAAGCTCGAGACTCGACTCATAAACTGAAGTTATATTATCAACATTCATAAACACATGAAGAATTATTTTTTAATGAAATGACAATTTTCCTTTGTCTTTCTTTTTACAAAGCAGAGTATTAGCTTTCTTCTTATCAGAGTATGTATAAGAAGTGATAAATTAGTTCTATCGGCATTACAATCGTGAGGTTTATAAACATGTTTGTCTGTATATAATTAGATTTTCTTGGTTTTCTATATAGTCATAGTATAGAAAAATTTCTTGTGAAATTTTATATTCTTTGCATAAAATTTGTTTGAGTATCTTTGCCTTTAAGATTTAATATAAAACTTTCTCTCTTATGTATAGTTATAATCATATTACTATGTAAATAAGCAATTTTTCTCTTATCCTTTTATGGTCAAATTATGAAAAGATATTAATATTGATTATAATAATAATAATAATAATAGTACAAGCATTTCTAATAATTATTATATGTAATTTATTTATTAATACATGTGATCCTTTTTCTTTTTTTTTTCTTTTTTTCTTTTTTTTTTTAGTAAAAACATTTTTATTATATACTTGTAAAATTATACATGAGAAACACAAAAAAACTTTAACTTGATTTGAATAAATATGACTAAATTTCTTTCATATAAATAATATTAATATTCTTGTTGTTATACTATATTAATACATTTTTATATAAAGTAAACAAGTAAATTCTCAAAAAAATTTTTTAATATTTTGCACAGGATAAACATAACTAGGTATACATTGAATAAAATTTTTACAAGAGTATATTATTTTTCTCTTCCAGTATGTATATGATTAGATTTATAATTCAAATTGTTTCGATAGAATTTTAAATTATATATACATGTTTATAACTTTTTTTTACAATTATCAATATGAAAAAAGGTGGAAATGCTTCATATTGTTATAAAAAAATGTATTGTCATTTGTTTTTATCAAATATATTATATGTTATTCTCTTTCTTGCTGAACGTATATATGTATTTATTTGAAAATACGTTTTACTTTTTCTTGAAAAAAAATAATATTTTTTATATTAGACATATTTGTGAGTAAATTACCGATCTAATAACAAATGTGGTTAATGTGAAAATTAAAACTGTATGCTACACGATATGAAACAAAATTACGTCTGGCATACATTATCTATAGAGTCTTATTGATCAATTGAAAAATATATTTATAACCTCATTTTACATCTCGAAAATGCGCACGCTCTTCATTTATTAAAGCAGAACGAGATTCATTAGAATAAAGCGAATTTTTTAGTAAATTTTATTTGTCCGATTTACATCCAATAACACAATACTCATAAATATATCGCATCCATTTAATTAATAATTTGTTGTCTAAGTATGTCAAAAAACCGATCCATCTATTGAATATATCGATATTTGAATGAAGTAACATTACATATATTACATATGCAATATGCATACTTTTAGAAATTTTTTATATTTTATATACATTCTGCCGTCTTATTCTATAATCTATGTTTAATTTATAAACTAAATTTTTAATATATATTATATAGTTTCTGTCTTCTTATATTTTATTATTTATAAACTATATGATTTGCAAGTATTATTATATATGTACAATGATATTTTATCTCATTGTGAGTAAAATTATTTTACCACTTGAAAAAAAAAAACATGAAAATAATAATAAAAGTACATGTACTAATTAAACTGTAAAAAGTGCAAATTTAAGAAATAAATCTTAAAATTATATTCGTTCAGATGAATGTAAAAAATATGACAAGTATGTGACATTAAATTTCATTTATATATAATATTGAGTGAAGGTAACAATGAGAAATCTGTTATACTTTTATTTATTTCTATCATCACGAATCGAGATGACTCATTCGAAAATGGCGCGCAATCCAATTTTAGTATTATTTTTAGTGGAAAGAAATATTTGACATTATCAAAAAAAAAAAAAAAAAAAAAGCAATCTTCGAATAATATATATTCTTAGCATTATCGTGCGGCGCGATGTAAGATTTTCGAATCGTGTCATTTCTGGAGATAAAAGACTCGGCCATCTTTAAGTCATGACATCAGCGATCGAGGAATGTAATTATCATCGGATTTATAATGTAAATATATGATATTTATATCATAACCGGATCCTCTGTATTCCGATGAAGAAAGTGCATTCACACGACGTTTAAGGAAGCGTGACGTTTCTCGCACAAGAAATAAACAAAAAAATCGCACAGACAATCGTCGAAAACGTGCATCGTCTTTCATGTTGACATTTTGGAATCGTCATTGTATGTACATACGCGAATGTATTTCGACTTTTGTCATCGACGTACAATACACGCATAGATTCGCGACTATTCCGTCCATGGTAAACAACTCGATCGGTACACGACGACGACGACGGTAATGTGATTGGAAGCGCGATAAGAGCGTCCTCGCACAGTCGCCGAGCAGTCATCTCTCTGTGGTTGAACAAACCGAAACGTTTTTAATCGTTCGAATTTCGCGCCAGCATCCTTGCGTCGTATGCGGGAGACCCCGTGGCGCGTTGTTATGATCTATCATGGCGGAATGTAGTGTTGTGGCTGCTTGTGGTTGTCTATGTAAATTTTGGAGTGATATAGCTTAGGAGAAACGCGCGGGACGAACGGCGATGCGCGAGCCGACGACAACTGTCACAGGTATTGGCGCGAGATAATCGTGTTCCTATGAGCAGCCGCATCGCGGAAGTAGCCTCTATCGTTCGGGCTCTCTACGTTCGCCGCCGCCGCCGCGGGAAGAATCGTACACAGCAGCGAGAATCGTGCACGCAACGTTGGTCGTCGACGGGGAGTATCGTCCGCCAAAGTAAAACCGCGACGTCCGCGACCCCCTTGAGTGTCTCGTATCTGACACTGGTGTGTCTGGAACACGTCGCGACCGCGACACGTGAGAGTGCAAGCGCGTACGTCGCGCGAACGTTTCCCGCGCGCACTCGTCTCCTTCGGGGAGAATTTTTCGTTAGGAGACGCACCAGGAGCATCGTCGGGGAGGCAATTTGCGCGAAGAGAAGGGTGCGTCGCGCACATTCAGCGTCATAGATAGATAATTCGGCGAGGCCACGAGGAAAGCTGAGGAACGACCATTGCTCATGCTATGCTCCAAGTCTGCCGAAACACGCGTATCCTCGAGCGATTTACACCGGAACCGATTGCCGTATAAAACTTGGTGTTTGATTACCCGTCGCACGAGGTTCCAGTCGGAACACTAGTCTCGCATAGCGTGCGTGTGTCTTTCGGTAGACATCCATGTACCAAGCACATTTTGTTTATATTGTACGAACGATGCAATAACAAGAAATCTTGATGAATTATATGTATAAGGGCATGTGGAAATTTAACTTAACATATCTCGGTTTTTGTCTATTCATTGATTTATTAAATATCTGAAGATTTCCTATAGAGATATAATCGCTGAGAGAGCCAAAGATCGAGCTAATTTGGAAAGGCATGCAGAATAGTTGGTGATATCAGGGAGAGAGTGCACTCTAACTTAGTTTTACAATATGACGGATACACGTAGGAGAGTGAAATTGTATGCTCTTAATGCGGATAGACAATGGGATGATCGTGGTACGGGCCATGTTTCCTCCTCCTATGTAGATAGATTAAAAGGGATTTCTCTTTTAGTAAGAGCAGAAAGTGATGGCTCTGTTTTACTGGAGAGTAGAATACAGCCTGATACAGCATATCAGAAACAACAGGTAATAAGCAGTTTAAGAATTTTATCGATTCACCTTTGTTACAACTGTATTGTAAAGAAATCCATATTTTGTCCTTGTTTCGCATTCTTATCATTGATCGCATGTATTATATGCCATGGTGTATAACTAATACAAAGTTCTGCAACTTAGTTGTTAATATCAATGTTTATTAATAATAAAACTACAAAACAGTGACAGTTTTGTGTAAAAAAAGAAAAATATATTTCTTTCAAAAATAACTTATGTAATTTTTTGATAAAATTTGAAATAAACAAATAAATCAATTTTTTACATTATTTACTACTTGTTATAAAATACTTAATATTTAATTTTATATTATAAACATTTGTTTATATTGTAAATATTAAATACATAATTTATGTAGCATGATATAAAAGAGCAATAAGAGGAGGCTTAGTACATCTATATACGTAGACATAAGAAATATACAAGTAAATTGTTGTATGATTTTAGGACACTTTAATAGTATGGTCCGAAGGGGATAATTTCGACTTAGCCTTAAGTTTTCAAGAAAAGGCTGGCTGTGACGAAATATGGGAAAAGATTTGTCAAGTTCAAGGCAAGGATCCATCTGTAGAAATTACACAAGACATTGTGGAAGAATCTGAAGATGAACGGTTTGATGATATGTCAGATGCAGCACCACCCATCGAATTACCTCTGTGCGAACTTAGTCGATTGGAAGATATTAACGAGCTCATAGAAAATTGTTTAACATCCCCGATGAGAAAAGAAAAATTAGCAGTGGCACTAGAATCCGAGGGTTATATTAAGAAATTGCTAAATCTTTTTCGTACGTGCGAAGATTTGGAGAATATTGAGGGATTGCATCATCTTTACGATATATTCAAAAATATTTTCCTACTCAATAAAAATGCATTGTTCGAAGTTATGTTCAGCGATGATACAATTTTTGATGTTGTTGGGTGTTTGGAATACGAGCCAACGTTATCCCAGCCAAAGAGGCATAGAGAATACCTGCGACAGTTAGCCAGATTTAAACAAGCAATTCCTATTACAAATACCGAACTGTTAGCTAAGATCCATCAAACTTACAGAGTTCAATACATTCAAGATGTAGTGCTGCCAACCCCGAGTGTATTCGAGGACAACATGTTGAGTACATTGAGTAGTTTTATATTCTTCAATAAAGTTGAAATAGTAACTTTGATACAGGATGATGAGAAATTTCTTACTGAGCTTTTTCGTCAGTTAACAGACGAAACGACTTTAGATAACAAGAGACGTGATTTGGTTCTTTTTCTAAAAGAATTTTGCAATTTTTCGCAAAATCTTCAGCCGCAAGGAAAAGAGGCGTTTTATAAAACATTAACAGCACTTGGTATACTTCCAGCTTTAGAAATCACTTTGGCTATGAATGATGCGCAGACAAAAACGGCCAGTATAGATATATTGACTTATATCGTGGAATATTCTCCAAGTGTTGTACGAGATTATACATTACAACAGATAAATAACACAGAACAGGACCAAATGTTAGTGAATGTAATAGTTGCTCAACTTGTCGGAGATAGCGATCCTGAGTTGGGCGGTGCAGTCCAGTTGGCTGGTGTACTACGTTTACTTCTGGATCCAGAGAACATGTTGGCTTCTGTTAACAAATCAGAAAAGACTGATTTCTTAAATTACTTTTACAAGAATAGTATTGGTACTTTAATAGCGCCTCTCCTAGCAAACACAATCGGAGAACGACCTGCAAGAGAGGATTACAGAACAGTACAACTTTTGGGATTGATCTTAGAGCTATTATCATTCTGTGTGGAACACCACACATACCATATTAAGAACTGCATACTGAACAAAGATTTACTTAGAAGAATATTGGTTTTGATGAAATCAACACATACATTTCTAGTACTATGTGCACTAAGGTTTATGAGGAAAATTATAGCTCTAAAGGACGAGTTTTATAATAGATATATAATTAAGGGTAATTTATTTGCCCCTGTATTCGATGCATTTGTAAGAAACAATGGTAGATATAATCTTCTGGATTCAGCTATATTGGAAATGTTTGAGTTTATCAAATTGGTAAGTGTGAGAGTATTTTTGTTGAAGAATACAGATAAAATCAAGTTTTTATTACTTATGCATTTTGCTGTAATGTTTTAGGAGGACATCAAGTCACTATGTTCGCATGTTGTTGAAAATTTTTCAAAGGAACTGGAAGCAATTGATTATGTACAAACATTTAAGGCATTGAAGTTAAGGTACGAACAACATCAAGACAAATTGAAAGATCGTGATAGAGCCACGATTGACAGGTATATACATATACATGTTGTAAAATGTTTTTTTATATTTCTGCTTTAACAAAAAGAAAGTGAATAAAATTATGTAGACTATGTTACATGCCATAGAGAATAAGTGTCAATCAATATAGAAAATGTCAGGATAATTATTTCTATAATAGTCATAATAGACTTAGTATATTGAAATAATTTTTTTCTATGTATAGTGTCCCATCAATTTTGCGGAATAGTCGGTACCGAAGAGATCAGAGGCAGCTAGAGGAGGAGGAAGAACTATGGTTTAATGAAGAGGAGGAATATGATGAGGGTAAGGGAGTAGTACTCGCGATAGCGACGTATATTATACTTCCGGTAACTGTTCCGGTTCTGTTAAGAAACAATCGTTATTTTCAAATTTTACACTTAATTTCACTTTTGCAGATTCAAAGAGTCATCAGCAGCAGCAGCAACAGCAATCTGTATTAAACAACAATACTTCTAATAATAACATTACCTCGCAACAACCGCAAATCAATAATAGTTCGTCAACAACGAATGAATCGCCAATTGCTTCGGATATAAATCCTACTCCAGCTGTCGGAACTGTGGAAAAAACAGGAACTGCACTATTCAAAAAGGTAAATTTAAAAAAATATATATATACACACACACATACACACACACACACATTTGGAATGTTATAGCAATACAATACAAATGTAATGATAAAATATATATATATATATATATATATATATATATATATATATATATATATATGTGTGCATGTATATATATGTATGTATATTATATTTATCTATTTATTTAATATTAAGGAGCTCATACTTAATTATATTATATTTAATTTATCACTAAGATAATTGATACTCAAATTCATATATTAACATAATAATTAAGTTAGTTTGTAAATTGCAACTTGTATACAGACAAATCTTATAGTAGTCTGTAAGTTTTGTATATGAAATGATGATTTAGAAATTTAATTTTCAGGGATTAGTCGATTATGAAGGAGATTCAGATGAAGATGATGACGATTCGGAATCAAGTCCCTCCCCAAAACGACAACGATTGTCATAGTAGGCAAACTTGGAAAGAACAAGATATTGTGATTTTTAATTGCTATTATCATTTCACGACCTTCCTACATGTAAAAACAGATCTATCCTTTCATTTTGGAAAGAGACATAGAGTGTGCTCTTGCTAAGGAACAGACCCAACAATAAGTGCTTTTAAAAGAGATATGTGGTCCGCGGCACTCATTCATAGGTCTGTGTTGACTTGTGTATAGTATGCAACATAAATAGGTTTGAATGAAAACTGAGTAAACTATATCGGTCAAATGTCAGTAAAACAAAGGAAGAATGAACTTTCTTTAATGAAACGAACAGTGGTAGTATTGTGGCATAATATGATGTAGCACGATGTACTATATAATGCGTAAAGAAAAGTTACAGATATTAAACGAATCATAGTCCATTCCACTTGTCTGGAAACACCTTGTGCACTAGGAAAAAATAATCTCATGGATAATTATGAATAAATTAAGAAAACTTGGCTACAAACAGTCAAATTTAACAGATTTACAGATATAGGAGTTCTAAGCATATGCTTAAACACTTTGTAATGCTATGGTGTCATAGTTAAACTATGACTACAGTGATTACAATTATCTGGTAAGTCTGTTAAAAAGAGGCACTTACAATATATATTGTAAGATCAGATTCGAAGAAGAAGACAAAGAGTACACGATGTACTGCACAAGAACAACTGAGCGCTTTGTTTTGCCATTTATACGTTTCTTATCGCCTGTTGTGCGATAGAGAGACCTATGCTTCGAGGGGGTCAGGCACTATGAAACTTTAACCAGTTCGACAGAAATAGTATTTAGTTTGTATATATATGTATATTTGTAATGTGATTGTAAAACACAATCACACTTGGATTAAACAAAACACATAATTTCTTTAAGAAATCAGTTCCCATTAAAAATACTTTTAATAAGCTTTTCGGTTGTCAATGTAAGTAGTAGTAACTGTATAATAAATATTTGATTTATGTATATTTACCAGTCTGCACTTCATGCCCAATGTTAATCCTTGATGTATAAAGAATTAGAACCTGAATTATATATCATATGATTCTTAAACATTAGGTTTCAAGCATATTTGTTCATATAAATTATTTGTATCTACATGGGCAAAATGAAGCCAAAAATCGCAGAAAAGTGCTTTAAAATATTACTTTTTCTTATGTTTGATAAAGTTATGCATAACTTTTATTAAATTATAAATATGTTTATAATGCAATATATACTTTATATATATTGAATAAAAAAAAATAATGCGTCACAGAAGATGCAATATAAAATTCTAATTTGTACTTGCTATTAAAGATTTGATTTTCTAGAAGTGTAACATTTTTAAACTAAATATATATAATTGCTTTAAATACATATATACATATAAAAAATATATGTATATGAATCAGAAAAAACTTCTGGAGCTGATTCATATATATATATATATATATATATATATATATATATATATATATATATATATATATATAAATAAATTATATATATATATATATAATTTTTTTTACTTGATTAATTTAATATATATGTATAAGAATCGGCTCCAGAAAAAAATGTCTTTTCTTTTTAACCATTTATACAACCGATAAAGCTGAAAGTTTTTAATATTATTTATCATTATATAATTTCTACAGCATGTGTTAAAAACATTTATTTTTCTTTATTTTTTATTTAGTTAATTTTATACAGAGTGTTAAAAGCTAATGTACAAATTTTCCAACAACATGCCTAATATCCGGAAAAATTTCCAAGACTGCTTTAGAACTGTAAGTAATACATATGCTTGAAATATCGCAATGAGAAGATACATACATGTACACATATACATATATATTGACTTATGATACTGTGAAGAGAGATTTAAAAAAGTTAATTTACATCACGAGATGAACAAATTGTGAATATCTGAATAGGCAAATTTGCTGGAGCTGAGTGATACATGTACATAAAATGTTGTGCAACTTGGACTGATAAAAAAACTGAAATGTAACAAAGGCTAATATTAATTAGTTAAGTAAGATGATGCTGAGTAATGTTGTTCACATTTATGTGTGTTTTACATATATCCAATTTATTCGATAAAATAAAAAAAAATATATATTAAACCTAAAATGTGCTACATTTTGGGTGCAAAGAATATGCAGTAAGTAAAAAAAAAAGTAAAAGTAAATTAATATCTAAGTGATACTAGAGAATAAAATGTGCGATCTCGTGCTATTTCAATCAAGAAATTTGATACATACATTTATACAGAGTATTCTGGACTACGTTCTTTTAATTTATTTTGTCACTGATATACTTTGTCATTGTCAAATTTCGGCATCTCTTTTTGTTTTGATATATATACTATATTAAATTTTGAAAAAAAATATAATAAGCTAAATATATTTATTTATTCATTATAACTTTATTCAAATTCATAAAATAAAAATTTCTTTAGTAAGTGAAAATATAATCATTTTAGTCATTAAATTTACAAATAGTTTCGAAGGAATTGTTTAAACTAACATTTATTCATTGCCGGGAAAATGTTGATTTTATGTCTTCTATTAAATATAAGGTTTGATTATATGTTGTACGTGTATTAGCTTTAAACATACATTATAATATGACAGTCTAAAACACTCTGCTTCAAAACCGTCGTCGAGATCGCAAGCATACATTTTTTTTAACCGTCACATCAATGTAATTAAAAGGAAGAAGACGGACAAGCACACATTGTACAATATCACGTGCTAATAATAATATGCGTTTTAATTATGTAATGATCGAATAAGCTTTTTTTAAAAAATATATATATGTATACAGACATACACACACACATACACACGCATATATATATATATATATATATATATATATATATATATATATATATATATATATATATATATATATACATATGCACAGAAAAAGAGATCTTTTTATATGAAAAGCTATTCGTGAATTTTTGTGAATTAAGAGCAAGCATAAAAGATATACAATCTTGTGTGTATTATGATAATAAGTGAACGAATTGTAATTGAAAAATGATATTTTGCATTTTATTCTACTGAAGAATGAAAGATTAATCAGGCTAGAACAAAGAAATAATATTTAAATGCAGGATTCATAGCACAAAGCAAGCAACTACTGTCGAGAAAATTCCTTAACCCTTACGAGAGTTTTTTAGATATTAATTAATCATTTATTTTTAAGTTTTATATTGACCGTTAAGAAAGGAACATCGGTGGTATCTGGAGCGATATAAAAAAGAGAATTACATTTAATTTAAATTTATATCAAATTATATTTAATTATATATTTATATTAAATTCTCATATTAGACATCCATGACATACTTTTACACTTATATATTAATGATAGGAGATTTGAATTTATCTGTTTTCTATTATATATTCTGTATAAAAATACGAATTAGTAATTAATTAAATATTAATGATGAAAAAATGAGATATTTATGTGTAATGTACTTATAATGCTTGTATTATGCTATGAATCCATCTCATTTATTAGAAAGTAGACTGCAAAGAAGTGAGAATGTGTGTTATACAAATACAGTGTGTTGTAGAGGTGCGAAGAGTATTTAATTAAATAAAATCTAAAATTAGATGACTACATATTTATCAGTGATCGAAGTTTTAACCTGTCTTAATATCTATTTTGAACTTTTGCCAAATATGAAATGTAAATAATTACTGTATTTAATCTAAATTAATATGTATAATAATTGTAAATATTTCTAAGCATTATTTTATATCTTTTATTAGTTTATTATTTTATGTATTCTTTTTCGTATATATTTTTATAAATGTACATTTTAAACTCTCATTATTGAATATTTTACAATATTTAACAAACTTATATTCTTATACAAGGATGCTACAGCGAGTAAATTTTTTAATAATAATGTTTTTTTTTATTTATTTTGTTAAGTTAAAAATTTTTTTAATTAGCTAATTATATATATAGACTGATGTATACTTGCAGATTTTTTACTTTCTTCTTTTATAAGAACTATTATTAAGTAAATAAAGATATTCTTAAAGCAATGAAAGATAATACAAAGTAGATAGATAAAAATATCTTACATTTTTTCATACATTGTATATAACGTTTCCCAGAAAACTCTAAATTTAACACGAATCATTCAATAATACATTTTTTAATTGCATGTACTACTACTTTATCGCAAGATATCACAATTAGCATTTATGTGAAGCACTTTACTGGAATTGAGAGTTTAAGACATATATAATATCTATAATTTCATCAAATTCAATCAAATGTCATGAATAAGCAATATAACGCAGAAAAATTAATTTACTTATGTACAACTTCAGCTTTTAGTCGAGCTGCAAGAGCTCTTCGTACTTGAAGTATTGAAGGATCTAAAGCTTGTGCTGCTTCTAGTTCCTGTTGCCCTTTCAGAGTAGCCTCGGCAACTACTCTAGCCGAGCTCGGCCGGGTTTTATTCATTTCTAGCTGCTGGCTTCTAGCTTCCTTTTTCAAAGCTACAAGTTTATCTCGTCTGGCTTTTAGATAATCCTGCCTCTTTTTAATATCTTCCGCATTCATCTGTAATAAAATACGTAATTGAATGCAATATATTTTCACAAACATGTTACCGTAAACATTGGTTTTTTAGATCCTTTATATTTATAGAAAAATGCTTTTATACATATGTATTAATTATATTGTGTAAAATTTAAGTAAAAAAAAGACTACCTCATCTTCGTCGGATTTTTTTGAAATCGGTATTGGTTTTAGAGGCTCAGTCTTCTTAAGTTGAAATTTCTCTATCGGTTCTTTCTCAACAGATGCGGTAGCCGCATGTTCAGTTTCTTCTATGGATTCATCATCCGAAGTATTCTTGGAGGTGTTTTTCGATTTTCTTAATGCTTCTTCCAATAACGCCTTTTCATTGTGATATTCAGCCGCCAAACGCTCGTGTTCAGCAATCAACGTTTTTTCAGACGATATACTTGCCTCTTCATTCTGATCTTCCAAAACATGTTTGCTGTACACAGATGCATAAGATAGTTGACTTCAATTTTTTCAACACACACAAGATCGGTCGTTCGTTAGATTTTTATTTTTAAATAGTTTATAAATTTTTCTATTTTTATACGATGTATAAATATATTTTTTTATTTAATTAAAAATAATGTGTTTGGCTTGTGCATTGATATATATTTACAATACGACTTACTGTATCAAATCCTCCATGACCAATTCATCATCAATAAAGCCATCCTCGTACATAAGAGAGGCAGGTGTGAGACCATACCTTTGTTCGATCATATTTAAAGCTTGCAGTTGAAGTTCCAAATTTTTTTGTATCATCATTCTTTTGAATATCTCGTATTCATTCGCCGCCCATATTTGTTCAAACAAGTTCTATAAAACGTACTATGATGAAACGTATTATAAATTTAAAGAAGAGAATGAAATGAAATATTTGTTAATATAAAGCACAGTCAAATTGTGTATAATGTATTTATCTAAAAAAATTTTTTATAGAAATATTAAAATCTCTAAATATTATACAATCTTTTTTTTGTCTTTTTTATACGAGCATTTTTTTTAATTTCATAAAACAAAGACATACACGAGAGTGTAAAACATAGTTTATTATTATATAAATATGTAGGGATACGATGATCGTACTTGTTGAAATTGTATCGGGATCTTTGTTTCTCTGTTGACGGTGCACGCATGCTCAAATTGTTCCGGTGAGATATTCATATCTTCCATAAAACAACCCAGCAGCAAATCAACTAAATTTTTATATTCTTGATATATTTTCCGATATTCTTCGCAATCTTCAGTATTTGCCTCGAAAACTATGACATAGCAGATAGATAATTATACTTTTTTACATTATTGTGTTTTATTTTTATAATATTTAGTTACAAAGTTCATCACTTTTATTAGGAAAAGTTTTATTCATTTCCGTATGCGCACGCGTGTGCATATTGTGAGGAGAAAATATTATAAATATATTTCAAAACAGATGTAAAAAAAAGTATGGGTAGGCAGATTATTCAATATATATATATATATATATATATATATATATATATATATATATATATATATATATATATATATATATATATATATATATGCGTATTTTTAGCAGTACAGTGTTTAACACGTTTGCCTACTTTCTGTCAAAAACAGCTGATATGCAAAATATATTAATAAAATTAATATTATATTCGTTACAAGTGATTTCTTTATTTAATTAAATTATAAAACTTTAGCAGAAAAAAATGGTAATTCTTATTATTGGGGGGAAAAAAATGAAGATATTTTCAATGACTGTACGAACCGAGGGACTTTTCCTCGATGAAAGTCAGTAAAGGCGACGACCAAATGGGGCCCTGTAGAAATCCAATCAAGGAATCGAATACCCAAGCACTGTCATCTTGGTCATTCATTTTGCTGAAATTATCTTTGATGTCCGAATGACGGTGAGAATTTGTACACTTGTATCGAGTGTTTCTTCTACAGTCGTGTTTGTCCGACAGTATGACTTCTCTTTAGCTTTAGTATTTAGTAGTCATAGTTACGTAGGCCAAAACATGAGACATCGGAATAGACTTGCGCTGATATCATATTCTTCCGGATCGATGATGCATATGTTGCCCGTCTTCGTGGTGTCGATTACGATGAGTAGAAAGATGATACCCGGAAATCAATATATATGAAGTATTTTAATATATATATCTATCTTGGTAAACAACTTGGCTTGACAGACACATAAAACGACCATGCAAAAATAATAAAGAAATTTTATATAATTTATATATAAGTTTCAACATTATAAAGATGCAATTTGTCAAAACGCGATTGTAATTCAAGATAAAATTTATGATATATTTATAATTTTCAAGAAAGATTTATCAAAAATGATCGTTTATTTAATATGCGATAATTTACATACAGAGCGCTCTCAGTTTTTACGATGTAAAATATATATTCTTTAAGACATACGAGAATATCTCGCTTCTGTTTTTATAGATATAATAAATTATATTATAAAAAGAGATTTTCTCACTTACATTTAATGAAAGTTTCGTCATGTTTTATTTTTGATTTACGCGTTAGTAAATGAAATATGACAAGAATAATATATTTGCAACGTAAAATGCAAAGTGTCTTCTTAATTTATTCGTGAGCGTGAGAGCGATGCGATCGCAGCACAGGCTTCTAGAAGTCTGTGGATCGCGGACACAGAGATTTAAAATGCGGAACGATTTTTGACGGCGACGCGGTCTCTCGGAGCGCTAGGGAATTTTCTTGGACGCCGGTAGCGCCGGGCGGTGGGCGGCGGGTAACGGGTGGCGGGTGACGGGTGACTGACGGGTGGCGGGCGCGCCGGGCCGGGCCGATCGCAGCGCCTCGCCTCGCCTCGCGCCCGCGCGAAAACGTGGATTGTCAGCGTCCGCCGCAGTGACGGAGCGGCGACAGAGTCAACATCCGGCCGACACAGAGATGCGCACGTTTCGGCGCTCGGAAGAAGGACGCCGCGTACGTGGTTTCGGGACATGAAAGCGAGATGAATGATCGCGACACGAGGACGCGGGCCTGAGGAGCGCTGGGACAAGACACTCCGCGAGGGCGATTCGAAATCCATTGTCTCCGCGCGCGCTCGTCCGCTATTGTTTTTTTTCAGCGTCGCCGCCGTCATCGTCATCGTCATCGTCGTCGATCAGCCGGACGGCCGCGCCGGTGCGCCGTGCGCTGCGCGTTCCTCGTGAGTGTTGCTGCTGCCGCTACGTCGAGAGAATCGCGACAACGGCGATCGTCTGGTTATAGGGCGTGCGAGCTCCCCTACGTGACTGCTCCCGCGTGACTCGGAGGAGACAATAAAGGAGCCGCCGTCACTTATCGCCCTGTGCCACTCCGCCTACCAACCGATCGGCAGTCACGGCACTGTTAATCCCGTGGCTACGTCGCGCCGAGGCCGAGGGAAATCGTCGGGATCACTCGCGTCTGAAGCGGCGGGCCGGTTCTTCTCCGCCTTCTACCTCCCTCCACCGACGACCCGGCGAAGCTGAGCTTGTCGCGCGACGACAGCAAACACGGCGCGGACACATCGGGCACGAGGTATATCGCGCATCGCTTTCGCAATTTCCTCTCGCGCGATCAACTCGTTGCCGAATTAAAAAAGAGAGAGAGAGAGAGAGAGGGAGAGATCAAAAGTGACATTGTGTCCCAAAAGGGACGGATATCCATAATGAAAGGAGGAGAGGGAGAACTCGTAGACGACTAATGTTTGCCGGGAACGTATGTCGTCCCGGGTTCCGGGTTCCCGACGCTTGTGTCGAGCCGGAATTTCAACCTTCCCTGCGAGCGTGAGCTACGAGAGAGGCATTCGATCCGAGAAAGAGAGAGCGAGAGAGAGAGAGAGAGAGAGAGAAACAAATTCGCGTGCTCGCCCGCATCGAAGAGAAATCAATTTTGGGCGCGTTGAACCCCGGTTCGCGCGCTACAAGAAGACAACAAACGCGATGATGTTTAACAAATCTTTTCTCTTTTTTTCGAATCGTCTTACGCCTTGTCACGTCTTTCGTACAGACAATCCGTACATTATTCGCACATTGTGAACACGATCCATTCCTCCTTGGAACGACGAAGCGATGCTTCTCTTCGGTCGGGCTCGTCGCGTTATGTTCCGCGATGCCGTTTAAAAATACAACGCGCAGACGAACAACGAGAGATATTTGTCCGGCGGCGATCAAGTACACGCAGTGTTTATGTTTTTACAAAGTTAAAGAGAAGGGAAGGGGGAGAGAAATCCATCGTGTTTGTCGATGAAAAATTCTTTGTTTTACGATACTACCTTGTCGAGCACACGCGAAATATAACGCGAGATAACTATTTTCCCAATGTTTGATTATATAGTGCATATATATTAATTTTTTTTATCTCGCATTTTTAGCGCCTTACACGTTATCAAAATTGTTAGGTAAACATAATTTCATAAGTTGAGTTGCAAAACAATAAGACTTATGTGTTCGTTCTATTTATTTTGTACATATGATGCAGATTTACATCAATTTGAGACACATTTTACTAGTAATTTTATTGCTTTCCTTTTGTAGAACTAATAAACTCATGTTTTATGCATTGACATATTGAGCAATGCATAATTAATTCTTTTATAAATATTTTATGAATTCCTACTAAGGGGCAAAATCAAAACAAAACTGCAATGCATATTTAATGTTTTTTCATTATATTTGAAAATTATTTTGAAATTTATGATATATATTTATCTCTTCTCATTTCTTATCATTAAATTAATTAATTATGCAGAATTTTATGCTTAATAATGTATATATTTTTTTATTACAGAATCATGTCATCGGGAGCAGGATCCAGTGGGACTGGACGAGGACGTGGTTCCTCCTTGGCAGACAATAAACCAGAAAGTAAAGAAGCTAAGCCAAATCCAAAGATGTCAAAAGCTTTAGGAACTTCCGCTAAAAGGTACTATATATTTTTGTTTCATACACTGCAATAGCTACATAGCTAATGTTATACTAATTTGTAACTAAACATAGAAACTGATATATTTAATATTTTTATCAGGATACAAAAGGAATTGGCAGAAATCACACTAGATCCACCTCCCAATTGCAGGTATACTATTATTATTAATTATATGTAGGGAAATTAAACTTCACAACTACACTTGATATAGTTTATAGAAATAATATAGTGTAGTAAATAATAAAATAAATTTTATTTTACAGCGCAGGCCCGAAAGGTGATAATTTATATGAGTGGGTTTCTACTATATTGGGTCCTCCAGGTTCGGTTTACGAGGGTGGTGTATTCTTTCTTGATATACATTTCTCACCAGAATATCCCTTTAAACCTCCTAAGGTTGGTAGTTTTATTAATTCTGTATTGCATGTATTAAATTACTTATATAGAATTATATAATGATCAATGAAAAGAGGATAAATAAAAGTTGAAAATGTCATCTAGAATATTGATATATTTTTTTATGAAGCTATTAAAATATTTGCATGACATTTTGATATAATAATAAAATATATCTCAATATTTGTTATAATAATAAACTATATCTTTGTAAGAAACAGAGGCTAAAATAAATATTACGCTTATAATTTTTTTCATCTCTATTAAAGTTCTGTCACTTATACTCAGTCTCAAATTATTTCGTTTATTCTAGTGTACGCTATAATACTGTACATTATTATACACACATTGTTTCTAACAAAAATGTATTTTCTTGTAGGTTACATTCCGGACACGCATCTACCATTGCAATATAAATAGTCAAGGAGTTATCTGCTTGGACATATTAAAGGACAATTGGTCTCCTGCACTCACAATTTCAAAGGTTTTATTGTCAATATGTTCCCTCTTAACAGACTGCAATCCAGGTGAGTATTGTAATAAATTATCTAGTTATTCATTTATAAATTCAATGTACAATGTATACATTATACACGAACAATGAATTTTATGACTTGTTTGTACTTTCAAGATTATATTTTATACATATCGCACACATCTTTTATATGATTATTATATAGATCTTGTGTAATTTTATTTTACAGCTGATCCATTGGTGGGTAGTATAGCCACACAGTACCTACAAAATAGAGAAGAACATGATCGCATAGCACGGCTTTGGACTAAGCGCTATGCCACATGAGCATGTTCTTAATTCATATTAAACTCCTATTAGTCTCATGCCAATCATGACTTATGATCGCTGCTGCTCTCATACAACTTGTCTCATATTGTAGCTCATATACATCTTTATCTATGATCATGTTGGTCAGAAAATGCAAGTGATCAAAGGCCGTTTGAGATCACCTCAAGCATGATTGTGATGTGCTTTTATGTTGAGTATGTAATGTGCCTAAGACGAATGAATGTGTGTGCAAGTGTGTTTAAACAGTGTGTTAGGGCATAACGAGACAGGAGTTTTTCACTTAAAAGTTACAATGAGATAGTATTTAAATGGATTGTATTGTGTATCAACAATACTATCCACAATGCTGCTAATGTTTTTAGAATAGGAGATAACATGAACAATATTGATAATCTAAAATGTAAGTAATTAAGTATATAGGCGATATAAGATATCGACATAGAGGGCCATTTTTTTCATAATTAAACTCATATTTTTATATTGAATTATTCAATTTAAATTATTATATCCATACATGTATCGCATACCTAACCTAACTCAAGGTATAAACTAGTAACGTATATAACTATAATTTAGCAGTTGCAAATCTACTGGCAAACAATTTTGTGTTCATAATACACAGCAATGTGTACGTTCTGCATGAAGCAGACGCAAATACTTACGTTATATCGATTGTCTGGGCCCATCCATAAAAATGTAATTGTAAATAAATTTACTGTATACTTATGTGCTGATATTCAAAAAATTTATAATTCTGACCCGAATTTATATTCTGTCTATATATATATTGAAGTTTTTGCTGGCGATTGGATTGATTACTCTGGTTCAGTAATTCTGATTAGCGATTTTTTACCTCCTAAAAATTACAACTTTAGTTACATATGTAGATAGAGAAAGAAAGAAAATTTACACGCGCGACTGGCGCTAACCAATGTTGGTGCAATTTTTGCGTGTTCTTAGACTTTTCGCATTATTTAATTGTTTTAGAAAATACTTGCATATCAATTTTGTTGTATATTCGAAACATCTAATAGTCCAAGTGTATTAAATTACTTTCATTATCTCTAAGATATCAGATATATATAAAGTGAATGCCTCTTAAATAATTTCTTCTAATTTTTTTATATCATGTGAGAATTTCAGAAACACAAGGTGATTAAAGTCACTTTGTACATATCTGTTCTAAAATATAAAATAGTTGCTTATAAAAGTACTGAATAGTAAATGTAAATTATAGTTTATATAAAGATGAAGCGAAGACAGAAAGAGGAGAAGAGAGTTTGCTTGATGATATACTGATATACTGTACAGTTTTTATTATGTAAAGTAAACGCGCTTTGCATCCTTTTCATTATGAAATTTTTGAGGAATGTAAATATCGCGTGAAGTGCATGTGCGAAATATGCGATTCGCGTAAGTTCCTATATTAAAATTAAAAATATTCTTGGACTTTAATTTATAGTCGGCAAATCTTGGCTCTTTATATTTTGTAAGCTAGTATGGTGCAGTTTCAACACATAATACATAAATTAAAGTGGGATAGATAAGTCAATGATCCTGCTTCGGGTTTGTAAATATATATCATTATATACATAAAATAGTACATGTACTTGTGAAACATGTATTTGTGAGAAATTACCGAAATATTAACAAAATATGATAGATCTCTTTATTTCTAAATGTCGTATATACATTAATTAAATGTAGTCATATACGCGCTAAAAATGAAAGCATACTATATCTATGAATCCAATTTGAAAATTATAGAATGTATTAAATTTTTTATAAAAAAAAAAAACAAATATAGAAGATAAAAAAGCCATTTGTTAACGCTATTTCGATAATCTAACATTTACAATTTACCGAAAGAGATCACATGATCTATAAACACTTTTATTTGCGTGTATAAAGAATATTAATGTCAACAAAAAAAAAAAAAAAAAAAAAAAAAGGAGTAAGAAAATCAATCTTATACTGATAAATAAACTGATCTTTTAACTAATGGTATAACGAATGAAATACAATTTATTATACGCTGATACCGAGTACTTATTATTATCTCACCTATCCTTCTTTTCTTAAAACATAAAGTTTTGTTAATTATATAAAGTCTGAAATTTTTGTGTTTAGAGACATCAAACTTATCAGAAATGTTAATAAGAGTGGGGAAAAGGATCTTAATTAAAAATATTATAAATGGTGTCATTAAATTTATTAGTATACATAAAAGCTAGATGAATATGTGCTAAGGACATGTTGGCTCCTAAAATACCGTAAATTAGTTTTATTATAATAACAAAATTACGTTTGTATCACTTTAATGATATTGTGACTAATAATTTATGTTTATAGTAAAATATAATAACATAAGCAGCCAAAATATAAAATTTAGTACAAAGTCATTTGTGTTGTGTGTATGTGTGTGTGTGTGTGTATATATATGTATATATAATATGTATATATTTATATGTAAAATACCAATGTTAGTTAATACTGATTACAATAATCTTCATCAGTCTTTTGCGTTGCCTGGTAATTAATACATACAGAGAGTCTAAAATTTTTAATAAAACCTCTGACACAAACGGATGATTTTATACAATCAAAAGGAGCAAACTTTGGATAAGTGCTAATTTCGAGGCTGTATTGCGCGTGGTTCGTAGATAATATAATCATTGAAATGTTTTCTAATCTCTATTAACTTATAACATAAACGTTACTATGTTAGGCACACTTTAAATCTCATAGCTATTATTTCTATATATGTTTCTGCAACTATATGATTATTCTACGGACGTTCATATCTATTTCTGAGATCTTGTGCATTTGCCATCGTGTATATGTGCGAGTGTGTATGTGTGCCAATGGTAAATTTAAATTATCTCAACATTATTGTAAAATAGAGTAAATATATATTAATTCATTCTGTTCTTATACATATAAATTCTTTGTGATAATTATATTTTTTTATTTTGTTAGACACATATATATTCTAATAATATTCAATATATGTCCAAAGGAATGTTAGAATTTTTCATGCATTGTATACACAAGACTACAGAAACTTACATAATTCAATTTGAACTGTGGTACTTGAATTCGTGAAATCGACAAGACGCAGTGAAATTTCTATTTTTTTTTCTTTCATTTTATTATATAAATCTAAAAAGAATATCATACATTTTTTTCTATGTATTTAAAAAACATACGTAATAATATTTAATGGCACCCAATTAGTTTCAATTTTAATAAATTACGTTTTAAGAAACGCTTTTCCTTCAAATGGAAGCAAGTGAATAAATGTTAATGTATTATATATAATAGCTTTATTTTTCACATTAATTCCTTTTCCAATATTATCGAAAGCTCTTTTAATATTGGGAAAGAGAGTTCTATGATTACATATAGAGTTTAAAAAAGTCTTTTCATAATTCTGACACAATATATCACATAATAGTTCTTGATTCGTTATTTCTTTTTCGAAATAACTTGTTACTGAATAAAAATAATCTTAATCCTTTTGTTTTGGTCCCAAATATGAATGAACTTAGCATTAAATATGCACAAAAATATTTTTCTGTCAAGAGCATATAATATAATTAATAAAAGAGAGGATCAATATCAGTTCATTGACATTACAAGCTAAATTATTGAGGTCAAAGCTAGAGCTACAGCTTCCATTCATTTAAATTGAGTTAGATGTCAAGATACACTAATTTTGTTATATCATTACTACATAATGTACAGAGTTTTTGTGTACATCGGACATTATATATATAATAATATACTATATACATGCATATATGTATGTGTATGTATATATATATAATATATATAGATATTTGTATATGTATATATATTTCACGGGGCATCGTCGATTACGAATAAGAGTACACTGCTTTTCTTCGTAGAGAAAACACGGAAAATTATTATATATAAATTTATATTAATATTACCACAACATCGTATATATTATAAGTATTAGAGACTGTATCTTTTTTTTTCGTCGATGAGGAGGCGTGAAAAACAAATGCAGACTTGCGCGCATATACTCAATATAATGTACGCTATTTTATGGGAGTATCAAATTATCAGAACACAAGTTTGTTTGCAATTAATTGCTACATAAGTTGTCTATTCTGCACTCTGAGGAAGATGATGCAGAAATAGAACTCCTTATCTTTTTAGCTTTTTTTTTAAGTCTGACAAAAAATTAAGAGGAATGATGGCTACATTGAATGCTCTATCTCTTATAAAGATACAAATCGTATATAATGCGCAAAAGATTACAAACATGTATAAACATATCACATGAAAAAATAGATGTCAGACATTATACATCATGGCACATTATTTAACAGGCACCTTGTCATATACATGTGCCAAAAATTGATCAACATTCTATTGGTATAAGATCTGTAAACGGGGTCGTATACATTTTCGACTAGTTTTCTTTTTTCTCTTTTCGTTGCTCCTTATACGACATGTGATGTATATTTTTGGCAGATATTGGCAGTAATTTTATATTAAATTTAATAGGAAAATGTTATTAATATCCAAGGCGTAGCATTTTTCATTTTTTTTTCTTTTTTATAAGAAGCAAGTAAAAGTAGAGATGCCAATTTGCATTCTCTCTACAAAAGTATGTATATGTAATTTCACGTGCATTACATACCGAAGCATCGTTAACTTATCACTGTACACTAAATACTTGTGACATCATTCCTCTTTGGGTATATATATATTTATTTGTAAGCACAATAAGAATGATTACGGTCGTAATGAATCTACAAGTATCAACCAATGTATGATGAACAATATTATGAAAAATGCCTCCTAATTGATGGCAGATCAGTGTGCTGTGGTTTCGCTGCAAGTAAAAATATTACATCACTAGGCATAAAACATAAAATATTTGAAAAACATTTAGTGTTACGGCATATTAAGCAATATTTATATGTATATATATAATATAATATAAAAAAAGAGAAACAAAAAATAACTTGACGGTTTTCATATGTAATATTATTAAAATATGTAAACTTTAATAACAAGCATTTTATTGCCAACACTGGCTTGACAAACAATATCTTAGATTATCTAATCAAATTGAAGTAATTCTAATTGCTGTTTTACTGAGTATATAAGTGATATTGCATTAAAATAATTTCATTATGAATTATACGCTTTGCTATAACTCGTATAACATGAACAATTATTACTTTTTTTTATCTATTTCTATACACTTATACATCTCATAAGACATTTTTCATGATTATAACACTATGTAAACTTTACATTGTGATAAACAACAAAACATCTCAAGTTAGATATATAGTATTTCTTGTTTGTATTGATTCGTAGCATGTGTAGTTAATGTATAATTGCAAATTGAGGCTAATACTTTCCTTTACTTCCTTTAATTTGTTAAATATGGAAGTTTTTCATCAATTTAGTGAGTCTTGTTTAGCCATAAATTATAATTAAATTTAAAAAAAAAATACTACTATACTTGCGCAGTGACACATGTTACTTTCAATCACAGTTTCTTTGCACATTTCACATTTTCACAAATATAGAACATTTGTTTTACTGATTGAGTATAATTTTCTTAAAATGGATTATTTAACATGCAATATAAAAGAAAATGCCCTTCATCATACACCATTAGGTTAATGCTGAAAAAGTATCCATGTATCTTAGTACTTTATTTTACATCTTGAAATATTTAATTAGTTGGTTTTTCTTTTTAACATTGTGCAATTTTGTCAAAAAAGATAAAATTTTTCTAAGCTTATATAATAATTTTCTCAATATCGAATGTAGAATGTCGTTAAAAATAAATATATATTATAACAATAGTAAATATAACAACAAGTTTATATATATTTGATATTTACTATCTGCACACTATATTAAATACAGTATTTATGCTCTCACGGAAATATATTCAAATATATTCCAATAAGAGTATATATAACAGCAAAAAGCAAAATAAAGTCTTCAGAGATATGGATACTCTTAAAATTTGAAAATGACTGCTTAGTATTATAGCAGAGCCTCGACAACAGTATCAATATATCACTGCATCATGCGCGGAATATCATAAAGCAAAAAATATATAGGAAAACGACAAAGATACACTTTTACTAATAAGCTGAACAAGTACTCACATGAAGCAAACATTAAATAAAAAGAAGCTTTTAAACATATTTTTTATAGTGTGATTTATATAATTTCATATTATCGATATAATAGTTATCGTGGCTCAACTATAACAGTATCACAATGACACTGAACGAATTAGATATACGTTTATAAAAAAAATGTAGTATATCTTCGAGAGTAACAGATAATCCGATATCATTAATATACAAAGTTGTTCGAGAGCTTATTGTAAAAACATACAAAACATACGTGTGATGGTTTTACGCCTGATAGATAAGGCAAGGCCCAGATACCAAAATAGCAGTGAGATTCTTTGGAAATCTTTAAATCGTTTGCCTATCACGCACTTTTTAATGAAAAGTAATTATAAACTGCTTCTTTGCAATGTGTTAAAAGTAGAAGCGATAAAGAAAAGAAAATATTTTATGTATAATTGTGCATGGTTAAATGATAACGAAATAAGGAAAAAAAAATAGTGACAGCTTGTGTAATAATCAGGTTTTATACAAGTGCATTTTAGGCTTGCAATGAAAATTTGTGTCTATCAGCTTACACAGTCTCATACTCGCGACGAATTGAGCGAGCCAAACAGCACGCAAAGATTACTCCAATCAACTGAAAAAAAGGAGAAATTATGTTTTATTTTCTAGTAAGCTTTGCTCATTATTGTCATGTATGCATGTTGAAATACTATTATCATACAGTATTATATATACATCCAGTATTACTAATGAAAATAATGTCGTAATAAATATAAAAATCTGTTTCTTTTATTAATGTGCACATAATGTCCAGTTACGATTATAATTATTCTTGTAACATAATTTATGATGAAATAGAAATTTGATTTAGAACTTACTTGTATGAGGGCTATGCCTATGCCCACTCCTCCCAGGATCATAGCATTATTTTCTATAGCAGATTGCAGTTTCATCATGCAGCCATCACCATTGACGTGAATCGAATTTACATCACATTTGCTCTGAGAAGGGACTTCCTTGCAGCAAGACTCGGGAACGTTATTGTCTACGAAACCAATACGGGACCAATCTGCAGGATTATTCATACCGCAACATTGTAACTGAAATCATAGTATTTTCACAATTAATTACGAGTTTTAAACAAACGTATTCATAAATTTATAATTAATATAATATTGTAGCAAGTCAGAATTTTCTCTCTATACATTGGTGCTAATCATAATGCCATTTCTTTCACAGCGATGTAAAAATAATTAAATAAATGATTGTATATTTATATGTAATAATCATTTAATGAGAACTCACATCGTGCTGCATAATGTCCCATGAACGACGAATGTCGTCATTAGTACTGTACTGTCGCATAGTACTGTTCAGACGATTTTCTAACATGTTAGCAACTTCTCCTCTCATCATGTAACCTGTGATTCCAGCGCCCAATTCCAGAGCAAATATCAACAACAGCAAAACTGAGAACTAAAAAATTTAAATTATTAAATAGATGTAATATGTGGAAAGTATGTCTGCAATTTAAATTAATACTTTTTTTAATTCTGAGAACTATTAAAAATTTAAATATTTCAATGAAGACTATTTTCATAATTGAAATCTATTTTTTATAAATTAATTTTAAATCTTGTAATATAAAAACATTGAATTAATTTATAAAGAATTTAATAGACATAAATCAAATATATTGTTATAGGAAAGCAGATTTTTAAAAGCATTTTTATAAACCCATACCGTAATTATCATGCAATGATTTTCCTTCACGGCGCCGCAGCATCCAAAGAATGACACAAGGAAGACTATGACACCGACTATTATCATTAAGACTGGTGCTGCAAAGAACCAACTATCCACAAAGTTGTTGTACCCATTGTAAACAACCAGAATCACTGCACCCACCGAAATAAATACGATACCGGTGATCTGAAAATAATACATAAGATATTCAGTAAATTTTTTATCTTATACATACTAAATAATACATCGTAACTTGATATATATTGCATTACATTTATTTTCTCTAATATGTTACAATAACTTTAGTTTACTTTCACTGTTAAGCATATGCTATTACTGAAGTGAAATCTTTTATTAGAATCATTACTAAACATGGAATTTATGTGACATAACATTTAAGAAATAAATACCATAAATACATATAAACGTATCATTAATGAAACCTAATGTGTCGTCATCGAATTTAAAATTACCTATCTCTAAAAAACTTTCTGTTCAAAGACACGCTTCTCAATGTGTAAGTTGTAATCGATACTTTGAGTAATTAGGTCAGACATTTAATACTTTTCTGTTGTGATAAACTTGATTTTAAGTGGAAAACGTAATCACACGTATAAATCGTATTGTTTACAAACAGCAAGTAGAACTTTCATAATTACATCAAATAAATAACTTTTAACAAGAGAATTTTCGTTGGTGAATTACAAAGGCGATAATTTTATCGAGCTCAAAGTAGATAAAATTTATTTTCATATAAAAGATAAATTAACAAATTCTTGTAAACTTATATGAGCTGCATATACATTAAAGATATATACAAGTTTCTATTATAAAAAGAGTGAATTGCATACAGATTGCATCGACGTGCAATTTAGAGTTAATAATAAGTTTGAGTTAAATTTTTTACCTACAAAAAATATAATAAATAAAATTGTAACATCTATTGTATAGTCTACATATATCGTACGACAGAAGGGGAGAGCGAATTGCGTTCATCAATTCGATTATTCCAAACTATTGACGTAGAAATATGATGCGTGAGTATTTTTCCTCGAAAGCGCGTGCAACACGCTTTTTTTTTTTTTTTCATATCGCTGACTATAACCGTCGTATACTCGTCGTCGGAAGGTCGGTTTCAACAAAGTCACGATCGCCGGAATTGGACGGCATCCTGTTGCTGGATGGATCTGGCTAAATAAAGACATCCAGGCACGAGCGCGATCGTTCTATGGTCGGTGGGGAAAAAAGGCGCGACTGCGACATCGTTCGTAGATTGTAGGCAGCCCGGTTGAGAGAGTATAGACCTTTCCCTTTGCGAGCCTATGATTTTACCTCTACGTGTCTCACCTACGGCTTACCTACGTTTACGCGCCTTGAGGCTACGCGAAACCGAATCCGACCGGTCGATTCGCTCGCCCTCGAGCGAAGCCTAGATAAGCCTGTTGAGGCTCGCGCGTACGTCGCTAACAGGTGACTTTATTAGACGAACTTTAAAAGTATGGATTTATATTGAAAAGTTTCAACACAACGAGGACGCGCGACGACGACGGCGACGACGATTTATCAGACGTCCCAGAAAACAAAGAGTAGAGCAGAACAGTGCGTCGTTTCTTGCGTGAAATTTAGAGTTTACCCCCGTTCTTCAACGAATACGTCATTGAAATGTAACAAGCTCTCTTCGTAAAATTAATCTTTAAAAGGGCGACTAAAGATAATGGAGCATTATTGTTCAATTTACAGCAAATTTATTTTAAATATATGTCTATCTTTATTTATTTTAGAAAGAAAGATAGATACATGTTTAACAATAATCTCGCTAAAATCCAAAATAATGTTGGGACAAATTGACTTTAATCAAAGGCTTAATTTTTGAAATATCAAATATTGAAACTCGATTGGTTGAAAGAAACTTTCTTTGATATTTTCGTTAGGAAGAGAGAGACAAGATTTTCCAAAACTTAGAAAGACCATAAAAAGAGTTTAAATTTTGCAAGAAAAAAACTATACGTCAAATATGTTGTGGCACGCCCTATATAAGTACGCAACGTTAGTATTTCACGCTGGACGGATCATTAAACGTGCAATAAGAGACGCGCGACAGATACGCCCGTACTGTCGTCCTTCAGGGGAAGAGGTTGTTTTTGTGTCCTAGATCCTTACGACCATCTATATGGCGACAGTGTTTTATGTGCGAATTTTTTACGCGATAAATATGACTTTTAAAAATTATAGTTTTATTTACCGCGACTTTTTAATAAATTCTTCCGTCAATGTAATTGATATGACATAAATAAACACATTATTCTTTTGATATTCATATATAAAATGATGAAAGCGACAAAGCTAAAAAGTCTTGTGTAATTCGAATCAGTTCTTTGTCAAACCCGTGACCTCGAAATTCTCTTTAACATTCTCTAATTAAATATTTATTTATACAATTCTATTAGTATATTGAATTTATTATATTTCCTTTAGAATATATCAATTTTTTATTAGATAAAAAAATTTTAATTAAATTGCACTGCATCTAGAAATTTGAAGACGTAAATGTTTGATTTAAGCTTTTAATATATAATATAATTTTGTATATATTTCAGGTTTTAATGGTATCGGTTATGTTGAACGGGCGAACTCTAGATTACGTTAAACGTTGAAGGTATCGATCGCCTTCATCCATAACACTTACACCGAGGTTCTGGAACATAAGCACACTACAAAGTTTCCCTCGAGAACTGATACCCTCGTACCTGTATCATTTATTCAGAAACTCTGTACAGTTTCGGTCACGCCATATACAATATCGATTAGATTATTACTATCATTGTAAATTGGCGTTAGATCAAATATAAATCAATATAAAATATAAATCAATCGAAAAACTTGTAGAAGAGCCACAAGAGATTTTTCTAAATTCAAGATACACAAAAATAATAGGAAAGTTTTCAGGATTCCCTCCTATATTATATATTACACGTATTGTAAATGTGTTGCGTGTATGTGTCTATGTACACGCCCAAGTTTTCGCTTTATATCAATATTATTAAAAAATTTAATTACAGGCGTAATTACACTCGGTGATTATAATTGCGAACATCTGTTATGCTAATATAATCAAGATGTAATAAGTATATAAATATTTGAAATACTATACATCTATTGTTTGAAAATGTGCACAATATGGATAAATACCTCTCGCACTAAAGGTTTTTACCGAGAGACAAATCGCGCAGAGATATTCACAAATTTGAAATATTTCGAATAATTAAAGATCCATAATCCGTAAAAAAAAATAAAAAAAAAAAAAAAAAAATCATATACCGGAAGAAGAAAAACTTACAACTGTACATTTCATAATTTATGTACAAGATAGTTTCGAAATGATTCATCGCTCATCAGCGGATAGCGGTGCCAAACTTCGACGCCGGGATAAGCATCGAAGAGATCAACGATCCCCAGATGCTGCTCCAGGTTTGACCGATATACATACATGAGACAAAGCCCGCCCAACACGGCGACGACGCGACGCGACGCGACGCGACAGGACGAGACGCCGAGAATAGCGGCTCGAAGAGGAGCGGAGAACGCAACGTATATCTCGTCGTGTTCCCTTTTGTACGTTTAATTACGGCATAAACAACCGTTAATCGCGGCCGTACTCACCGCGAATATCAGGTTGAAGAGGAATAGCAGGTATTTCACGCAAGTCATACCGCCGGACACCATTTTCGTCACTCTCACTGTGTGCGAACTTGTTCCTCGTGAATCACTGAACGCAACGTCGCGCGACGTCTACGACGAGTATTACGTTTTTTTGCCGAGTATTACGCGGAAGCGGAACGCCTATCTTTCTCTCTCTTTTTTGTCCTCTATTACGTATATCTGCCCTCTCTTTCTCGATACGTCTTCAACGCCCGTACTCTCACGATGCTCGCGCGTCGACTGACCGTCGTCAAATGCGCCGGACGGCGTATTTTTGTTGTTGCGCGGTATATGCTCGAGATGCGCGCGCATCCGCTCCGATAATGTCGGTCAGGGCCGTATCTCGTTGAGAGAAAATGAGGTAATTGATGTCTATTGGGTTGCGATCAGAAAAAATATCAAGATAATCGTGGTTTTCAAAAGGGGAACGTTTTCAATTTTTTTTAATATTGTAAAAGTTTTATTTAATTATTGACTACATTATTAATTACACTCTACGATGTGTGTAATATATTCTTTTTTAAGTAATTATCGTTAAGATAAATAATGTCTATGGATTATTAACAGCGATGATCGATTTTTGAATTCTCGAAATTTTAAGATATTGTATGTACACAAAGTAATTTTTAATGTATTTGATAAATCAAAGAAGATCGACATAGCAAACTAATAATGATTTTAAACGACAGAAATATCAATTTATATATCTTATTATATTAAATAACATGTGCCTAGAGAAGAAAAAAAGGAGTATGATGTAGATTTTATTTTCTTGTGAAAATTTCTAATTTTTCCAATCAAACATATACATTTTTATTTGCAGATATAATAACAGACTCTTTTTCCACCTTGGAAATATTTTCAACTTCCGGACTCGTGTGTTATTTATACGAGAGGTAGATGCTTATATTTTTCAAAATTATTATTCACTTCTCGTAGCGTCATCGTCACGTTTGTTGATGCGTCACCCGAACATGGTACGAGCCTGTGCGATGCACCTTCGTCGAACGCAACTCAACGCAACGCAACTCAACGCAACGCAACGGCGTTGTATGTTGGATGGTGGTGTCATGGCGGGTTTAACAGTAATCGATGATTCAATCTCGCGTGCCCATTTCACGATTTTCGAATATCATCGCCAATGAGATTTGTTCATACAATCGTATATGAAAATCGTGCTTCCATCATCATCGACTCAACAGTTAAAATCACGAGATAACTGAATTGAGATCCAATGATTTTTACAATTATCTATTCTGCGCACCCTATGAATTTTAAAATCTATACAGATATAGCTGAACAAGAGTTTTTCCTTTTACTTTTTTGAAAATCTTATTTAGTTGCTTTTTTTTTTTTTACTTAAAATATGTATTTAACTTATTCCTCCACGTATTTAAAAAAATAGTCAAAAATAGTTAGATGAAACGACTGTGGTAAATCAATTCATGTTTCTTACTGCAATATTTATCAAAATGACAATTGGCGGCTCACCAATGTTGCTTATTTTATTTATCGAAATTATAAATTATGCAGAATGTCAACTTCAGATATGGTACTGTCACAAAGAGTGACTCAGAAAGAAAGAGAAAGAAAAGAGAAATAAATACATTAGTACGAAAAGAGATAGTGCAATGAACGAAGGGAATTGTAACGCCTACGTTGAGAATTATGATGCTGATATGCTTCAATACCATTCTTTGTCGACTTCTATTAATATACACGTCACAAACACGCGTTTTTCAGGTCTATGACTCTGGCGAGGAGCATTGTGAAAAACGATGACTGTTTTGACAAAGTAGAGACTTCATCTACGCTCGACGAAATTACGTTGGGGCATCCACACAATTTCACGCCCGCGCATTCTCTCGCAACGTAATTAATAATACTTACTCTAGGATAACTATGTTTCTTATGCGTGCGAAAATACAAGCGGGAAAAAGTTTATTGCATGCATTTGGAATTTTTAGCTCAATTTTCTTCTACATATGTCAAATGGCAACATTATTATGTTAATGTTCTTTTTTATATTTTATATTATATTATAAGATGAATCTAATCTACGAACATGTTATACCTTATCATTTTAAAACAATTTTGCCTTTTAATTCATATTTATGTTACTTAATCAAATCACATGTTATTAAATACACATTCTCTAAAGAATTGTCTAATCGTAATCATTTAAAAGTCTCTTGATTAAAGTTTAAAAAGAAGATAAAACTATGATATTTGCATCTTTTCATAACTTATCTGTTATTTTATCAAATCGTTTTATTATCAAATATTTTAAAATATCTAGCATAAAAATGCGTCTCATGTTTATTGTATAATATTACATAAAATAGATTGACCGAGCATTAGATTTAAATGGAGAGAGCGAAGTATTATTTATATAATATTCAATTTATGATTTTGGTTTTAAAGAAGAGATAAAATATTTAACTCGTTGATATGTTGTATATATAAAATTAGGACAAAAAATATATTAGAAACCTTTGAAAATGATCATAATGTCTAAAAAAAATCACCATGATTATATTCTGGTTCTTTCTTATACATTTTATTATACATTTATATTATATTTGAATATATTATTAGCATACACTCTAGATGTTTAAGAAATAGCACATTTCATTGATTACTTTTTAGCCTTTACGTTATTTACATTCTCAGTATTATTCGCGTTGTAATACTCCATATCATTTTTCCCCATGGAGAAGGGAATTAAGTCTTGACATTTACCCTAAATGTATTCATCGATTTTCTAAATATAATAATACCGTATATATGTATAACATATAATGTTTATGTTAAATAGTTCAAAGATAAAAACTTTGTTCCACATTAGAAACATTTTACGCACGTGTAAAAATATGTATAATATAATATTCAACTGCGGCATCGTAAACTTTGTAATAACCATACAGTAATAGCTTATTATGCTTACATTACACATTACAGAAATATAACGCCGAGCTATATAATCGTCATAATCATGTTTATTACTTCTCTTTTGTTTTCGTAAATAAATAGTTTTATATAACTAATTAGAATAGACACGAGAGAGTTAATGAAATTAACAATTATATTCATTTCCTTTATTATTTGCTTTTAGAATAATTGTGGTTCAATACGTTGGACAGAATGGAACGTGACAGCGATAAACGAAATGTGTGCCCTCAATGTAGCACGACGCAATAACTAAATGACTATAATGTTATTAGTATAAATTGGATGATGTGAAATCGACCTCTCTTGTGAATTTCGTTTGTGTTCGCCAAACGAAAGGCTCAAGTTTACACGCTACGTTTTTGTGTAAACGCTGACCACGTGCACCAAACGCATAATATATGACGCTTAGGGAGAATTCTCCGCGATGTCGGCCACGTCAGACCGTACACAACCCTCGGCCAGTGTAGCTAAATATATATGAATATAAAATGTGTACGGCCCGGAGCATGCGTGCTCTCTCAGTACGCCTCAGGGCCACATTGGCCTCGTCCAAGCGCAATATACCGTAGTTAAGTCAACCCTTCGGAGGAATAATAGAATTGAAAAATTAATTCTTCCGAACGGCGAATTTTTTACTTTGCTGGCTGAAAATTATAGAAATTTTTTTTATACATCTGTATATAAAAAAAAAATAAATTTTATATAATTTCTGCTATTTAATTAAACCAGCATCAGTAGTATCATGGGATGTATAAAATGAAATTGCATTCATATAAAAAAGGGATGAATTTAATATTCAATCTGAACGTGTATCTGAAAGTAAAACATAAACACACAGCATACGTTAACTACTTAATGCCTTTTAGAAGTTTTTGAGACAAGAGGATATCTTATTAGCAAGAAATGTATGTATGTACACATGTCAGGAAATGAATTAAAAATATTATATTATATTATACTAATTAAATTCTTTGAAAAAAAATGTAAATTTGAATTTTGCATTATTATTTTAAGATTATTTATTCGAATTTATTCATTGTTTAATTCTGGTATCGCTCAATCTGTAATTGTTTTTAAAAAATTCATTTTTCCTTCAATTTTTATCCAAATACACACACATATATCTTTAAAACTCATATTTTTATTTTCAGTATAGTTTGTTGAATGAACACATTGCTGTTATACACAGTCAGAAATATTTCCGTCGCGCCATGTTTCGATAACAATACAGATTGTTTGGACGTCATTGGTAGCCAAAGTTAAATGCATGCAACAAAAGTATATATGTATAAGATATATATAATTCTCTTTTTTTAAATTTAATTCTCCCTCATACATTAATAACTCTGGTGAAAATAATAAAAAATAAAATTTTTTTAAATATTATGTCTCTCCTACTTCAAACATATGCTATAAATATAAATATTTCGTTTTACAATTAACAACAAGGGAAAGTAGAAATAAATCGCCCATTATTTTTACGCCTACTTAAGCGTATGACATATTTCGCTCGAATAGGTGGCTATTATATTTTAATTTGAGTTTTTAAAATAAAAATAATACAGGTCGAAATATAATTGATACGTATAGCTCTATTTTGCCGATTTTGTCCGCTTTAGTGTGAAAGGGCAATCCGCCAGACGATATAAATGGATATTTGTGTCACAGATTGATCGCGGCATCATTAAGCGATTACGCGAGGGTAATAACTGCGTTACAGAGAGTACGGACATGTGGTGAGATATGTGTCAAGTGTTACCCTTGAGCACGCGGTTATTGAATATTATATTAGCGACATTAGGATCTCTGTGCTCCATATTCTATGCCTCAATAGTCTCAATTACAGACTATAACTAACGACGTGACCGAACCAACGAACAGAGACCGCAAGTATTGTGCAACCCGTTATCGAGTTTCTGTTGATTTCCGCGAGAAATCCGAGTCTAGAGAGACACAGATTTTTATTATGTGCGTACATGCAAACAAATACAGATGCACAAATGCGGAACTAGTTGCTACGCTTTTGCACATGATGAGCTCGAAAATTTATTTCCATAAATGTTGACAAAAAAAAAAGGTTCAAAGAATACTTTTAAAATGAATTAAATGAATAAAATTATCATTCAGAGAGATTTCGATATTTTTTAAGAAAAAATTATTTCAATGTTCAACCAGGGAGAAATATTGCCACATGCATGAAATAAATTTATTAAACGGCCTGTATAAACTCGAAAAACCATCGAAACCGAGCGGCCTTTCAAATTTCGTAATCTCGTTATTAACACACAGCCGTGGATCATTGACAGGTGTGCGCGAGCTGCACCAACACCTTACTACGACTAATGTATTTTAAAACGAATAAAGCGAGATTTCGACCGGTCTCTCTCTCTTCATATTGCGCCCGACGTACATACATACATACATACATACATATATATATATATATATATATATATATATATATATATATATATATGTATATGTTATGTGTACACGCAGCGTACATATAAACATACACACAAGCTCCATGTGTGTGCACGTGCATGGTTCGCGCTTGGTAGGCACATGTACATCGGCGCCACCCGTCGGAACACGCGTTCCTTGCTTAAGGAGTCTTTTCGACGCATTTTTCGTGTTCTCGATCACGCAGTATCATTCGTGACTCGCCTTTGATACCCAACAAGATTGTCCCGCTCGCGCGAGAA
>NC_132977.1:8082500-8095000 GCF_047496725.1 Anoplolepis gracilipes
CGGTGTTACTTTAAAAAATTGACGCAAATACATAGTGTAGGAGACTAACTAAATATTTCATAAGAGTGTTTCTCGAGATCGAACTTTTTCCATGTCGATATTTATTAATTTATTAAAAAATAAAAATATTTTACTATATTATATACATATATGTGATATCTGAAACTAATTACTTCGAAAAATATCTTCAAAAATCTTAATTAAATCCAATTTTATCTTTTATAATTTTCTGTTACAGTTCTGCACCCTTCTCGTCGCGATCTTTATCCTGGAGATCATAGGCGGTACGATGGGATACGTGATGAGGTCGCGGGTTGCAACAGTCGCCCAGGACAAAATGCTCAAGACGATGTCCAAATACAATGAGAGCAAGGAAATCGAATTCGTCTGGGATAATCTACAACGAGATGTAATGTGCAATTATATACAATTATCGCTTACATTTAATATATTATACGCGATCGAAGAGAAAACTTTGAAATAATGGACTGTATAGAATCCGGGTTTTTTTTTTCTTTTTTTTCGATGGCAACTTTGTTACAAGTTTTTCGCGCTTCGCTTTATGCCTTCCCTATCGTGGGAGCGACGCGATCGTCGCGAGGATATCGTGAACGACAAGCGATTACAAGGGATAATTTCAGTGCACGGCTCT
Organism: Anoplolepis gracilipes; assembly: GCF_047496725.1. Lineage (NCBI taxonomy): Eukaryota > Metazoa > Arthropoda > Insecta > Hymenoptera > Formicidae > Anoplolepis > Anoplolepis gracilipes. Next base: position 8,083,153 of record NC_132977.1, read on the forward strand.
AATTCGTCGTGTGTATAATACATGTGTGTGTGGAGAACCCTCTTCGTGCACGCGCCACGAGGGGGTAGAGTAAATCGATTTTTACGTCGCCGGCTTCCTTGACCACGCTCAACGATCTCGTACGAGATGTCGTACGCGAATGTGTCGCGGGAAATATCACAGATTTGTGTTTTCACGTAAAATATGCCATCGCGATTAACTTTAACCATCTACTGGCTTCTTGCGTGACGTTAATGCACTTATTTCAATTTAATCGCAGTTTGATTGTTGCGGCACGGTTAACGCTTCCGACTGGCTACGCCTGGAGAAACCCTTGTCAGGTATCCCAATGTCGTGCTGTGACGAAACGGTAGGAGCTGTCGGCATGACGAATTGCACTCTAGAATCGCCAAAGCTGCATCATACAGGTTGCATGGACGCGTTTGCGCATTTTGCGGAGAAACATGCGGCCAAAATAGCGGGTGTCGGATTGAGTCTTGGTGCAATTCAGGTATCTTCATCAAGTACAATACAGCTACACAGAATATTTTAAACATATCGTATAGCATTTAAAACAAATAAACTTGAGGTTCTTATATATTTTATTTATATAAAAAAATGAATAATTGGTGTTTTTTATGTTGCAGCTGATAGGAATCTTCCTGTCATCCTATTTAGCCAAGTCAATTAGAAATTCTTACCAAACCATGTAGAGTGCCATGCAAGTGTCAAACGCGCCAAATTTATTGTTAGTGCGTTTATATTTTTAGATTAGACTTAGATAACAATCAAAATTTCCATTAAAATATAGAGCTCGAATATATTCTAATAAACTATCGATCTGACATAGATCTGATATACCGTGAATACATTGTTCTTTTATCATTGTAAAGGTAAACTATTTTTGCTGCGCGTTATATGTACGTGAATTCGCATCGCATATATTTTTAATAAAATATTTTACGTTGTCAAATATTTTGTGATATTGCGTTATTCTTGTATATTTGAAATATACGGTTACCTCCTAATTTATTGCTATTTTTATATTTTTATAAACATGACATATATATAATCATTTATTTTATAAAAATTAATGATTCGGAGGTAAGTCTTCTTTACAAAAAAAAGTTTTTTGCAAACAGTTTTTACGACTTATAAATTACAGAAATAAAAAGAAGTCGAACTATACATCTCTGTGCGAGTCATGTATGTACAATGTATACACATACAATATTAACTTAATCGTTCATATGAATCATACTCGTGTTATTGTTTTGCTTATATATAAACGTAGCAACGAGCGCAAGTGGATATCTCTTTTGTATGTCCATCAACAAAAAAACTTCAGACTCCTTTTGTATCTGATTTCAACATAGTATATTATTACTTTGTCACAATTTAATGTTCATATATATATAATTTTTTAGAGTCCGTCTACAGAATATTTGATTAATTTGGCTTTTTCTTTTTAGAAATTGAAAAAGATATAATAAGAAATAATTTGACACTTTAGTAACAAGAGATTGAATTTAATGCTCCATTATAATTTAATGAATTAAAATGTTCTCTTAAGTTAAATGAATAATAAACGCATTAAAATATTGTGCGTATACTAATTAATGCATGCTAAATACATCATCATATGGTACACAAATTTAAAGATGACATAAGTAGTATAAATATATCTCAGCTGTTGAGATACCCTGTATAAATATTCCGTGTTACAAGAATATATTATATAAAATTATATTAATATAAGAGAAACGTCAAACGCTGACGTTTCATTGACAAGCCACGTGGCGTGTACGCTGCTTTTCCGTGAAATTGTGTGACAATAACATTTATCGCATATCTCTTTAATACACATACATTAGTACGCTCTACCAAAATAGTGCTTTGTCATATCTTTTTTACATTGTCTCAACTTTTTCGTTCCCTCTCTCTCTCTCTTGCTCTTGGAACGTACGTTCTCAAGGAAATTGCCGGCGTCGGTACGTATCGCGCAAAAACGTCGCGGTGCGCGATCGTGTGAGATCGCGTGACGCACGAACAGTCGTCCGTCGTCGTCCGTTTGCATTCGTACGTTTTCGTGGCTCGTTATCGGCCAACAGATAACGGCCGAGCTGACTGATCGGCCGATATCCGGGATCATCATCAACAGTCGGTGCGTCAAGTGCGTTAGGAGTGCGCGAATCCGTTTGCTGTGCACCTGCGTCCGGGAGGAACCTACACGAGCACCAAAATGGCGGCCACGCACCTCGACGTCGGCCTTCGCTGCATCAAGTACCTGTTGTGCGCGGTCAACTCCCTCTTCGTGGTCTGTACCGTATGCGACATCGTCCTCTTGATTTTTTGTCTCTCCTTCATTCATGCTACTCCGCGTTTCAGTTTGCAATTTCTCTCGTATCAATCAATCGTTTTCACCGAAGGATTCGCGATAATCATGATTTCATATATGTAATAAAATCGATGATATTCGATTTCGAAAAATATAATTTCTCATCTTGACGATACTCTATATATATATATATTGATTATAAATGTCAAATTTTATAAATCGTGATAATGAGATGATTTCTTGGAAAAAAGAAAACCAGTTTTTGCCGCAAATTTTTTTATCGGCATCGTAATAAGCTTATCGAAACAGTATTCTTAGAGACTGACACAATACATATATGTGTATTAAGCCCCTCCTGATATGCGTGAAAAGTCTTTGCCAATAATAAGTAACTTCGCGACAAGTCGACGTTCATCATTGTCGTGGAGATCCTTGAAAAATGTTATTACGACGCAATTTCAAGGAGATGCAATTGCGCATAATATCATATAGACTTGTAGACTATACACCACATGTTCATATAATTATCGATTACTGTTATAGCGATAATGCTTATTATAGATATAGATAATGAACCTAAAAACAAGGTTTTGATCCAGTATCAGAAGCATTTTATATAACTACTTGTTATTTTTGACAAAAAAAAAAAAATTATATCGAGTTTACCAAAATAAGACAAAATTTCTCTTAAAGAAAAGTTTTCGTCCTTTTTTTGTGGATACATGTGTGTTATTGTTTATGTATAAGACACGCAGAAAAATAGATTATATATACCATTTAGAAAGAGAGAGAGAGAGAGAGAGAGAGAGAGAGAGAGAGAGAGAGAGAATACGATGATGTATTGAAAAAAATTTTAATTTCGCATTAGAATGCGAAAATATAATAATTTAGAAATTATCTTTATAAATGTGATTCTATGAATTTTATTTGTCACCATTGCAGCTGTTACATTATGTTCTGATAACATATATAACAAATAATTAATCTTGACTCTTGAAAGGTTTACATATGGTCATTTTAATTCCGTCGATATTTTATTAATAAAATATCCCGAAAGCTTTAATCAATAAAAAAAATGTTTAAAATTTAGTTTTTCACTTTGTTGTACATAATCATTTTTTACAGATGTCAAGGAATATAATAAATAAATATTTGTTGATTTTTCAAGTAGGTATCTTGAAACAGTAAAAAATTGCGACAAGACTTATATGTATATATTTGATCAAGAACAGAGTAAACAGATGTATGACATACAAGAGTTAAAAATGATTCATTAGATATTCATTTTCCGCGTATATTCTTTAGCATATACATAGTTTCATAATTTTTCACAATAATATTATACACCGGCAGTATCGATTAAATCAATTCGCCATTTCGGCGAATTAAAAAATCAACTTGAGAGATAACGCGTATCTGATTATTCACTACATCCGTAGCGAAGAAAAATATAACGATAGAGGAAAGAGGATAGTAATGCCTTTTGAGTAATGCTTTTTTACAGAAAGCGAACGGTATGAAGACAAAGCAACTATTTTTTTTTTTGCAATATTAATTAATTTTTTATTATCTATTCCCTTTGTTCTCCGTCATATGCGAAGAAAGCGATATGGGCCATGAAGTTCGAGTTTCATTGTTAGAGAAAATACACTTTCGCAACTGCGGTCGATATTATATAGACAAGGCTATGCACTGCTGAATTATTAGGAATAGGCGTACCTATACAGTCCAACTCAACCTGATTATATACTTTTCAATTAAATAAAGAAGCGATAATCACGTGCTTTCTTCTGTACCGTCTTCTTTGTCGATATACGTAGTATTGTCTTAAAATTCTCGCACACAATTGGCACAAGAACACAAACACAATACATAAATCGATCAATAAATTGCTCGATATAAATAGCATAATGCTGATCATAATATCATCGTCTAGCAAAGTTTGTCAACATTCTTATGTTATTACGACACACTTATAAATAATGCTTATGCATTTATGCAAATTTGTAATTTATCGCTAATACATACAGAAATATATGTATGTGTTTCAAAGAAAAACCAGTAATTCTCTTTTTTTTTCTTAAACATTGACATTCGAAGCTTAACGAAAAGAATCGAAAATTAAAATTTTTTAATAGTTTTATTATAATCTTATACATTTAAGATATAATATTAAATGTTCTAGGAAAATAATTAATATTTTTCAATACGTTGTTACATCTATCTTAGGAACTTTGGTCGCTTATCAGTAGAGATAAATTTACAATCTTGTGATGATGTCGCGCGGCATAATCATATGACTTTAGCAAGGTGGAAAACATACTTCAACATACGAGTAGAACGAAAAATGGTGAAAGTTTACACAAGTTATTGCAACGGTCAATTGCTTTCTGTTTGACATTGTTGTTGAGAGAAAAAAATGTGTTTCGCCTCTTAAACTATATATCGTTTTATTATAAATTTAATAACTTTTCTATCTTACAATTAGTATGATATCTAGTTTTCGATAACTTGTCGACATTTAAAATAGTTTGAATTAGTTTCACAATGAGAACACATAGATTAAAAGGTACGACTTATCGCGTATAGAAATAAAAGTAGCTTACTTTGTAGAATAAGTAGGACTTGTGTGTGTATATAGCGATATAATGTCACATAATAGTAATAAAGGAGTATCACATTTTCTTTCTAATCTCAAAAGTTGATCCAGTATATTGCACGTACAGTTGTTATACAATTAATGCTAAAGATTTAACTGCGTATTATGAAAATAAATCTCGTGCTACAGGACAAAATAAACATATTATGATTGATATATACCTTGCAAATCTGCACATTTATAAATTATCCCTTATAAATTATTACAAATCAAAATGGAATTTATATAACATTAGACAAGATGTGCTAAGAAAATTTTTATAAATATGTAAAGGCTCTTTTCTGTCTCTCTCTCTTTTCTAAACGATTGAAAATGAGCAGCATTTCGCAATTTAATATAATTTGGATTGTAGTATATTGATTATTTTTATTGTTATTATTATAGTTGACGGGGGTAATGATAATATCGGTCGGTACGACAATTTATGCCGTTTACGAGAATTTTTCACACTTCCTGGATCCAAGCTACTTTTCGCCAGCCACGCTTTTGATCGTGGTCGGAATACTAGTCTTTATAATCGCTTTCATGGGATGCTGCGGTGCAATTAGGGAAAGTACCTGCATGGTTCTTGTGGTAAGTGAAACATCTAAATCTTATTTACTTTAAATATCATTTCCTCTGACACATATATTACATTCATTCATGTATAATATTATACTTATAGTTTGCAGTCTTACTGTCGGTTGTTTTGGTGATGGAACTTGCCGCGGCTGTTGCTGCATACAGCCTACAAGATGGTATTAAAGATCTCCTAGCTGAGAAGATCAATCTAACGATGCATCAATATGGAAAGAACAAGGAAGCCACGATTGCAATCGATTTTATGCAATCTAGGGTAAGAGAATTAATTATTTTTATATCAATTGCAACTTATTATGAACTTATAGAATGATATATTATTTTTCTCTAAAAAACACAAAGTAAAACTCTAACAAGTTATATAAAAATTAAAAGACATGATATTGTCGAATATGGCAAATATGAGTATTAGATAGATTCCCTCTGCTAGAATTCCTTTTATTAGTTACTCAAGTATCTCTTCATTTTAGAATTAGTTTTTTTTAACAAAAATGTTTAAAGACATTATTTTGTTGCAAATGTTCAACTTTTAATTTTGTAATTAATCTTCAGGCTGTTATTTATTCAAATAATGTTTGTTTGAAATTTAATAAACAATAAGATTTTAATTATCTGTTTGCTGATGCAAAACTTAACTGCTTAAGAATTCTTCATTTTCAGTACCTTATAACTTTAGAATATTATTGATCTGTTGTTTTATAAATCAGTTTTACAAATTGATAGAAAAATTTGTAGATAAAAAGAAGTACATGTTGTGTCACAAAAACTATTAAAGATGTTATGATATATTATTTAAAAGCGTTTTGAGAAATAATCGATCTTATATAATAATTTTTCTTTATAGTTACGTTGCTGTGGATATAATAGCTATATGGATTGGGACTATGAATCCTTCAATGAAACGAATATGGATGTACCTGATTCTTGCTGTTCATATATAGTGGACGAGATACCTGAATTTCCGGATCGTTGTCAGGGAAAATATCAGGAAGGCTGTATCAGTCGTCTTTCTATTATTGTTCAGCGCAGTGCGTTATACATTGGTACAGGAGCTGTAGCGATTGCTCTTATTCAGGTAAGATTCAATTTTTTTCAACTTAATTTTAATCACATTTTCTGTATGTTAAACTATGAAAACCACAGATTATCACGTAACACATTTGCTGGATAGCATGGAAAATATTTGCTAACATTGAACAATATTAAAGTAGAATATTTTGGAATAAATTGTAATATATGTATATATTTAAGATCTTCAAGTCCATAAATTCTTACAAAGTACATATAAATCTCATTGACATTTCAACTTTGAAATTACTTTATGCTCCAACTTGTCTATTTTATCATTAAAAGCGTAATCTTAAGAATGTAATTTATATAAATAAATAAGTTTGATAATAATTTGTGTCTATTGTTTCTCTCTAGCTAACGGGGATTATGTTCGCGTGTATGCTTGGCCGTGCTATCAGACGTCAAAAAACGGAAAGGGAAAGACGCCGCTGGGAATTACGAGAAAATCTCGTTAACGGTTACGAACCGCTGGGAAAATCGGATCCTTTAACTACGTTTCCCGTAGTGTACATGTCACCAGACTATCCATTGAAAGGCGACAACAAATGTTAATATTCTGATATACAAATTTAATAAGACCAGATATATTTTTATTCCTATTGTTCTCATAAAGAGAATTTTACAAACATAAAAACTGACCAATAATGATTCTATTTTCTATAATACAAATATGTAAAAGTTTATACGAAAACAAATATTTATTTTTTATGCTTTTATGTTTATTTGTGTAATCGAATTCAATGAGTTATTAGCAGAGAAGGAAACCAGTACTTAATACCAAATAATTGTAATTTATATATGTATCATAGATTAATATATTTTCTTAATTATATATACGTAGATACAGACAGTCTAATTATTTTCGGTTTTAAATAATTTGTATTTCAATAATTAGATATTGGAAAATTTTAATTTAAACTTCAAGTGAATTCATTCAAATTAAATTCATTAAATTCAATTAAACGTTATATATATATAATTAGCAATATTTACATAAGAGAAAAAAAAAGTATTCTCTTTAAATATCAATTACTTATTAAATAATAATTATTATTGACACTTGTATATTTCATCAAATTATTATATAGACTGTTGTGAAAGATGTGGATTCTTATTGAATATTATTAATGTGTGCATTGTATTTTCATGCTATGAATAAAATATCTTTGATCTATTTTAATTCTATTTTATTTACACATTATATATTCATTCCGTTGAATGGAAAAAAATGTATTAATTTGATAAGTTATTATTTAAATTATTTTATAGTAATATCACCAGAAGAGTAAAGCTTGCCTCAAAATTTCAGAAGCTTCCTCGTGATGTTCCCCATTTTCGAGATAGGGTGGCGTTAATTCGCGATACGCGAGGCAAACGCGCCTTGACGTGACATCTTGCCGAAGAACGGAATGTTCCCACTGATATCTGTGAAACAAAAATGAAACAATGTAATATTAATTCCATAGGACATAGTATATTTTCCACAAGAGAAATATACCTTGCTGGACCATATAAAATCATGAGTGACCTGGCAGGCATTGGCAATCGTACTACCACATTATCATCAATGTCAATCTGTGTGTTATCATGAATGCCTTTCTCTAGAATGGAATTATAACTTGAAACGCAGTCTAAGTTGTATCGCGTTATTGGACCACGATAAGGAGTCATAGTCAAAACAGCATCGCCAAGAATATTAACAGTCACTATACGTTCTCCCCAAATCCAACAATCATCTATATGAGGATCAATAGAAGCGCCTCGTTCGGGATCATATTCAAGTGAACATTGTTCAACAGTTCTAAAACCATGTAGCAATGGTATTTCCTCAAATTTATTCTGTACAAACTGTGTTGTTTTAGGAAAACCATCAAATATCCCTAATCGTAACTTTCGTTTTTTAAAGTTACATTTTGGTCCAAAATTCTATAAATTGTAGCATTCTAACTTAATACATAAAATATATATATATATATATATATATATATATTTATGTATATATATAAAAATGTATTAATTTTTATAAATATAAATATACCTGTTTTCTTCTACCACTCTGTGAAGTTTGCCAAGGAAGATAATCGAGTGCTTCCATCAGTTTCTTAGCTTCATCTTCGTTTAAAAAATTTAACTGAAACAACATATATACATATTGTGAGTTATATGTTAAAAAACCTATATGCTGCTATAAAATATACAGTAATCTATCGTATCATTTTACTAAATATTACCTTGATATAAACACCAGGATAGTCAATTAAATTTCCATCATGATGTGGATGCCTTTTATATTCATCTATATCCCATCCAGGTGATGATTTATCACAATATGGGCAATAAACGTAAGATTTGTTTTTCTGTAAGATTAAAAATATATTATAAACTGATTAAAAAATTAAACAAAATTAAAAATATATTTATTAAAATTTGTATAATTAAAGTTATAGATAAGTTTTTGTAAAAAAAGATGTCATATATAATACTTTTAATTAGTTTATATTATAATAATTCATATCATATAAAATATATAAAAGAAATATAAAAGCAAAATAAGAAAAACAAAGTGCCTCATCTTTCCACACAAAAAACTGCAAACTGGTTATTCTAGTATTCTATCTAGTTAGAAGCAGATTCAACAGACAGTGTAATACTACATCAAATATATAAAAAGATATTGAATCAAAATAAGAATAACAAAGTGCTTCATCTTTTTATACAAAAAATTGCAAACTGGTTATTCTAGTATTCTATCTAGCTAAAAGTACATAGTTCAACAAACAGAACAGTGCGTATAGCAGACAGCAGATAGAAAAGACAGAAACTTCAGGTAAAATATTCAGATATAAATCAGATATAAATCTTGATTGATTGACATTTTTCAAAGAAGACTTAGTTATGCTTGAGAATATATATTAACATTATCGTATAATAACTATCTTATAAGTAACAAAGTATGTATAAAATATCAGATTCAAAGACAGTTCAAAGATTAGGAAATTGCGTTGATTAAACTTAATGATTCTGAGTAATAAAAATTCAATTAGAAAACATATATGTATATTTATAAAACGATAATATGGAAAGTCCCTGAAATTTATTTAAAATTTTATCATTCTCTATTATAGAAAAGGGAGAATCCCGCGGTCAATTCTGAGAAACTCTAACATCATGCCACACAAATACGTATCTTGATTTAGGTTAGGAATTCTCAGAGTTACCTGTAATACTTCCTTCAGATCCGGCTTCGATATTTTGTATTTAGCCTCACAAATTAAACAAGAGCGTATTCCTTTGCAGCCACACAGTCGAACGGTTTCCATAATGTCCCGTTTTATTTTTTATGTCGAGAAACAAAAACACTGAAAAAACCTGTATAGACCGCAGTGTCGGTAAAGAGTAAACTATAAAATAAACAGTCTGCAAATTTACACACCTGAACTAAGTCGATTATTGACAGTATGTACAGCGAGATATCGCATTGTGATTTATATCGATTCAGAAGAATTTGATTTCTCTCATTATGTAGATGAATTTGAAATTATATTCTTAATGAATTTCGATGAAATATTCATAATAAAGATTTAGCTAATGATCGTTAATAAACACAATGATTTATATTTATTTCATCGATAAAGTAAATAATAAATTGATATTTCTCAGCTGTTCTCTCTCTCTCTCTCTCTCTCTCTCTCTCTCTCTCTCTCTCTCTCTCTTTCTCTCTGCTACTATTAAAAAAAAAATTATTTATGTAAAAAAAGTTAAGATTATATTCCGCGAATCTCTCTTGTTATCGCCCCGTAGGTTGTCTCGGGGCAAGGCTGACGTTATATTTTGATCTATTGATCGTTTTTCTTTCAGTTGTACGTCGCTGTTTGACGCTGCAAAGATGCTGTCGAAGATCTGCTTCATACTTTTGCTGGTGCTTCCTGCTAGTTTGGCCAGTAAATATTTGGACATTTAAATTTTCAATTGATCATTAGAATTTTACAAAATTTTTTTAAAAACATATTAAAATACAAAATACATATCACTTTCACCTTTTTGCCAAATCAGTCAATAAGTAGGTAATATAAAAGTTTTCAATTTATTTTTTCGCAGACGTCAAATGTCCCAACATCATCGGCAGAAATCAGTGGACCTCCGTCCCCGCTGGAGAAGTAAACTATTTAATAGTGCCGATACCTTATGTGATAATACAGCACACAGTCACTCCCGAGTGCAATTCGCGCGAAGCGTGTACAACCCGCGTCGACAACATCCGCGCTTATCATATGGACCAACTTGGCTGGGATGATATCGGTTATTCGTAAGTCATAATAATTATTATCTCACACATTGAACACAAATAAGCACCGCTTCTATATAGCATGACATCATTTGCTTTTTAACATATATAAATATCTAATAACATTAAGAAGTATGCAAGAAATATTATGATTAATGATTGCTTTTTTTTTCCTCTTAAGATTCTTAATCGGTGGCGATGGAAACGTGTACGAGGGATGTGGATGGACACGCGAAGGAGCGCATACATACGGGTATAATAAAAAATCTGTCGGCATAACTTTCATTGGAAATTTCGAAAGTAAGTATCGCAAAAAAATATATATTTTTCATATCATATTTAATATATTTATATACTTTGTTTTTTATGTATCGAATTATTATATTTTTTATTATCCCTTTTATTTTCAGACAAACAGGCCAGCGAGAAAATGTTAAACACTGCGCATCAATTAATTGAGTGTGGCAAATCCCAAGGTATCCTTCGAAGCAACGTACGTGTACTCGGTGCGCGACAAGTACAGGCAACAGCGAGTCCTGGGTATCAACTCTACTTGCAGATTCAAGACTGGTCTGAGTGGAGTAGCGCTCCTTAGAGCGATTACAGCAATGCTAAAGGTTATCGCTTTTAATCCATTTAAATAATAACTATTTTATATCACAGGGAAAATATTTGTTCTTATAATGTTTAAGCTGTCGTAAAACAAATAGAATAGAATATGTTTTTTTTTCTATGTATAAGTATAGGAAAGCTTAAACTTTTTTTAAACAAAGTTTTGGAGAAAGAACTTCTTTGTATCACAATGCTTACTGCTGTTTATTTTAATCCACATCTCTTAAACCTCTTTAAGTCTTATGTCTTCGATAAGATTGTATAGAACATGCCACAAAGCTGTTCTTCAAATAACATCATTATCCTGCGATATATTTTCGCAATT